>NC_056535.1:37416900-37446900 GCF_910596095.1 Thunnus maccoyii | reverse complement strand
TCTTGGTGCCCTTTATGAGGAAGGAAACAAAGAAAGGATGAAGACTAAAGGACACTCGTCGTCATGGAAACTGTAAATAAAGTGGATGAATGAGTGAGAGCAGGTCAGTGAATAAATGAGTAAAACATTTGCAGTCTGTCACCTCGATGATGAAACCGATAGGTCGAAGGTCAGTTTACTGCTGAAACCTCCCAACTACAAACTGTCACATTTTAACTGTTTCTGGGGGCGGGGCTTAATAATAACGCCACGCTCAGGACAATCTTTATGTTTTTAGCTTCTCTGATGGTCAGAAATGTTGAGTTCAGGTAGTAAAAGACATGGCGACTGAAGTCCCGCCTGCCCCCTGCTGGATGTCTTCGGTAATACGTCACTGCGTTATTTAATGTTACACAACCGTATATTATTATTAAAGGGTTATTGATTAACAGTTCGGGGCAATTACATCATATATACATAATGCTGCGTTCGTGTCATGTTGGACTCTCTGTTTACGTCATCATCCAAATCTGGACTGATCCCTCCCCCAAATAGAGATTGTCCAATCACAGCTCAGCAACCGTCACTACAGCTCAGTGAAGGCCTTTTCATTAAAACCAAAACTGCATTCAACAGTGTTTATCTGCTTTAATGTATGCTGCTAATATTAGCATGTAGAGCTAACTAGCTTATTACCTTCAGCAGTAACACTAACATTATCTCCACAGCTAAGAATTAGCATAACGTTAACTAGGAGTTACTGTAGTTAATTAGTTTGTGTGGTTACATTCTTAGATGAAAGCACAGTTTCACTCCTCGACCTTAAAGACTTTTCTCTTATGAAAGTGAAACTGATTTATTCAAACAGGATTCTGTTGGAATAAATAACACTGATGCATTTTTCCCTCACATACTTATCTTAGATAATGGTAAATGGGCTTCATTTATATAGTGCCTTTCAACACACGCCATATTCACCTGTTTACACATTCATACACTAATGGCAGAAGCTGCCATGCAAGGTACCAACCTGCTCATCAGGAGGAGTTTCTATAATCCACACACTCACAGCGATGGTACAGCCTTCAGGAGCAATCCAGTATCTTACCTGAGGACACTTCGACATGCGGACTGGAGGAGCCGGGGATCGAACCGCCGATCTTCCAATTAGTGGATGACCCGCTCTGCCTCCTGAGCCACAGCCACCTGGGACTGTAGCTGTGGTCTGTTTTACATCATTACACCGCACTGTTTGCATAACACTTGTGAGTTGCATATTTAAGACACTTTTACAAGGTTCCTGTTTTAAAACCGGTCAGCTGGAAACATTTAAACATCTTAACCAACAAACAGAGTTAGCATTAAGCTAACTATAACTGATAAAGTCTCCTAGCACCCGCCAACTGTCTCAGAAATGAATTTCAATGACAGATCAACTGTATCTGTACTGTGTTAGACCGGAGATACTGAGGAGGGCAAGGCCCAGTTAAAGGTCAATAACAACTCTGAGCCAAATAAAACCAAACCAACATGGACGCCTCACACAGCAAGTCTATCGCTCAAGATGATAAAAGTGAATGATTAGAGTTATGTTTTCTGCCAGATGAATGAGTTAAATGTATATTGAAGATTCACAGTGATTCTAACTCTGTCTGCACATACAACCATCTCCAGATATCTGAAGACATGAACTCTCAACAGAGCAGAGCGTCACAAACAGTCGTTAATCATTACTACTGGAGCCTCGTCTCCATCAGCTTCATGAACGAGACAGGAAGGAAATAAAGAGCTGTGACATTCAGGCTGAACACAAACACAGCTGGTGTGTTTGTAGCTAACGTACAGCTAACGTCTGCACAATCTGTGAAAACAGACACGAGGTGAAACTTTGCCTCAGATCCAGTCTGAATAATTCCTGTCAGGGCGGTTTGTGTTTTCCAGTTTTCGTAATGATGTTCAGTCTGTTGGTTTAATAGAGTAAAATAATGAGACTATAAAGACATGAAGTGAAGATATTTCAACCTTTGGGTCTCTCGCTCCACAGTTCCTGTAGAGACCAGTATACACCTGAACCTGTTACCAGGAGAGAAGCTCAGGTTTCAGCTGAAAGCTCACGATGAATCTGTTTTTTGAGCTCTGGACAGGAAATGGAGAAAACAAACAACAACAGTGTCTGTTGCCATGGTGATGTCCGTCTGTTGTTCCCAGGATGCTTTGCTTTTTTAAATTAATGTAACATTGAGCTGTAGTTATGTGATACTGATAGCAGTGTGACATGGAAACAAGCCACCAGTTAGGTGTGAGCATGTCCCAGCAGTGAACCAATCAGGTGTGAGCATGTCCCAGCAGTGAACCAATCAGGTGTGAGCGTGTTCCAGCAGTGAACCAATCAGGTGTGAGCGTGTTCCAGCAGTGAACCAATCAGTGACAGTGAAAACAAACATTTGCTGTACAGGTTGAAACATTCACATCCTTTGTGCCTTTGAAAGTTCCCATGATGCTTCACTCTTTAGCTCCAGCTGGTGTTTGTAGTCTTTGAGGTTGCAGTTTAACTGTTCTGCTGGTTCTGCTCTGGTTTACATCCAGCTCTACTTGGTTCCGGGCCAGCCCCGGTCCGAGTGTGGCGAGCGAGCGCAGAGCTCTGAGTCGGAGTCTGACTCCCCCTCAGCGATGTAGGGGCGGACAGTGGCGGAGTGGGCGGCGCCCCCCCCCCCTCGGTCTCCCGGGTTGGTGCCGGTAGGGTAGAAGCTGTTGTTCAGGAAGTCCAGGTTCTCTCTGGACTGCGAGATGGAGAAGCCACTGAAGGAGCGCTCCAGTTCCTCGTGGTCCACAGACGGGATAGAGATGGAGGTGTCACTGTCCGGCTTCACCTCCTCTCCTCCTCCTGCTCTCCTGGTCCCGTTGGCCCCCTCTCCTCCCCTCTCTGATCTCTCTGCCCCCCCTCGATCACCAGTGCTGTGCCGGTTTGATCGATTCCCACCGTGTCTTTCTCCAGCCGGAGGCGGTGGAAGTCGAACTAGCGACCCATCCCCCACTGGACTTGGAGTGTTGCCGTGGCTGCGCTGAGGAGGGGGTGGGGCCTGCTGGTGGAGCTGGGAGCTGATTGGCTGCCAGGAGGTGGAGGGTGGGCAGGTGGGGGGGTTGTAGCTCCTGTGTCCAGTGGAGCTGCTGGAGCGGACCATTTTCGTCACGAAACGACTCTTTTCCACATGATCGCTGGGCAACACCCTGCAAACAACAACAACACCTTAAAAACATGTCAACACCCTGCAAACAACAACAACACCTTAAAAACATGTCAGCACCCTGCAAACAACAACAACACCTTAAAAACATGTCGACACCCTGCAAACAACAACAACACCTTAAAAACATGTCAGCACCCTGCAAACAACAACAACACCTTAAAAACATGTCAACACCCTGCAAACAACAACATTTAATCAAAACAACTGCATCTGTTTTGTTAATGGTTCTAGTGTGTTAGTAGTCTTATTTAATTTCAGTGAACATGTGACCATTTGACTATCACACTTGTGGCTGCGATGTCACCACTGTGCACTTCATGAATGCAGCACACACACACACTCACCTTCTTTCTATCCTCCTGGTCAGTAAGAGCTTACACCAGTTGCTCTGTGGTTTACTACTGTAAACCAAGACAGGGAACAAAATCTTGGGCTGCCTTATGCTTGGCAACCGCTTGGTGTGCCGTGAAGTAGTAGTTTGGTTTGCAGGTGGCGAGTGTTCTTGTTGGGTGCAGACTCTGCACCGGTTCGGCGAGTGAGTCGGATATATGGTGTTGCACAGAGATGCAGCGTTTCAGCATTAGGCTCATTTGAGAGTCGATCACTGGTGATCACCCTATAATGCGTGCCAGTTAGATTTGTGTCTGACTTGATCTCGACTAGCTCTGACATCATGCACGCGAGTGCGATGATAACCTCACGAGATCAAGACCGCTGCAGTTGTTGGAGCCAACTGCTCCTCACCGACTGAAAGGATCACAGCATGATGGGAAAAGCCTGGCTGTCACCTGATCAAAAAACTGGCTCAGGTGTTGGGTCAACAAGACGTTTTATCTTAATTTTTTGTTTAATTGTTAACATTTGGATTTCAGTAATATGATCTGTGGAGGTGGGCGTGGTTGGTGTTCAGCTGCAGGAGAGCAGTGCCAGGTGAGTTGATGGGCACAGCTGGTGCTTGTGAACTAATTGTATTCTCCCTTTCAAATGCAGTAGTGTGCTGAACCTCAGATGACTGCTGTACACCACAGAGATAGACAGACTGGCTGTCAGATATTGTTTGGCAAAGCCCAAAACTATTACTTTGAGTGACTCCATACGCCAGAAGAGCTCTGATTATTGGCAGCTCCATAGTGAGAAACGTGAAGTTTGCGACACCAGCAGCCACAGTCAGATATATTTCGGGACCAGAGCGGGCGACACTGAATCACATTTAAAACTGCTGGCTAAGAATAAACGTAAATATGGTACGATTGTTATTCATGTCAGCGGGAACGACTCCTGATTACGCCAATCAGAGGTCACTAAAATTAATGTTGAGTCGGTGTGACCATCTGCAAATACAACCCAGAGTTGAGACCAGGAAGCAGAGCTGCAGTCCTACACGGTTCTCTGCGCTTCCATGAGAGCAGTTACCCACCCAAAACCACATAGAGACTGTGTCTGTCCCCAAAACCACATAGAGACTGTGTCTGTCCCCAAAACCACATAGAGACTGTGTCTGTCCCCAAAACCACATAGAGACTGTGTCTGTCCCCAAAACCACATAGAGACCATGTCTGTCTTGGACTAATACTATTCACCTTAACCACAACACATTATCTAATGATAAAGCTGCTCTGGATGGCATTACCCTGGCCTCCAGCACCACCGTAAGGAATCTGGGAGTTATCTTTGATCAGGATATGTCCTTTAACTCCCACATTAATCAAATCTCAAGGACTGCCTTTTTTCACTTACGTAATATCACAAAAATCACATCCTGTCCCTAAAAGATGCAGAAACACTAGTTCACACATTTGTTACTTCTAGGCTGGATTATTGCAATTCCTTATTATCAGGCTGCTCTAACAAGTCTCTAAAGACTCTCCAGCTGGTCCAGAACGCAGCTGCATGTGTTCTGACTAAAACTAGAAAAAGAGATCACATTTCTCCCATTTTAGCTTCGCTGCATTGGCTTCCTGTAAAATCTAGAATAGAATTTAAAATCCTTCTCCTAACTTACAAAGCCCTTAATGGTCAGACACCATCATATCTTGAAGAGCTCATAGTACCGTATTATCCCACTAGAACACTGCGCTCCCAGTATGCAGCTTACTGGTGGTTCCTACAGTCTTTAAAAGTAGAATGGGAGGCAGAGCCTTCAGCTATCAGGCTCCTCTCCTGTGGAACCATCTTCCAGATTCAGTCCGGGGTGCAGACACCCTCTCTATGTTTAAGAGTAGGCTTAAAACTTTCCTTTTTGATAAAGCTTATAGTTAGGGCCGACCAGGCTCGCCTTGGATCAGCCCTTAGTTATGCTAATAATAATAATGTGCAGTGGTGATGTCATACCCACAGGTGTGATTAATTTGGTATAATGCTCATGACCTAAAGGTGACAGAAATGGTTACAGGTTCACTGTCATTCATAAAACTGTGTTTTATGAACATCTGTTCTGTTGTGTTATTCGTTCTGTTGTTGTGTGTTGGTTTTAGTGTATTAATGGTTCTGTTATGTTAGTGGTTCTGCTGTGTTAACGGTTCTGAATTCCCAGTAATAGTAGGCACTGACTGCAGGATCTTTGGGATAGACTGGCTTTTCTCCAGCTGATCCACCGGACTGTGGTAGGGCGGGGCTGGGTCGGGCTCCTTGGATCCGAAGTAGGCGTCGGTCTCAGCCTGAGGGATTCCCATTCGCTGGATGTAGATATTTACCAGGAAGTCCAACTTCCTCTCCATGGACAGGACCTGAGAGGCAGGACCAAAGAGGACCAATCAAAGTAAACACCTTGCAGGTTCAGCCATTAGGAAAAGCCTGTTTAGCATCACACTGGTAGCCACTGGTTACCTGCTTCTCTACCTTCCCCAACCGTCCCATCATGCTCGGGTCCTCAGGTAGCTCCTCATTGGCTGCTTTGGGACGGTCCTTGTCTGCGATTGGTGTTCCTCTTCCAACTATCTGATCCACCCTGCCAATCAGGAGAGACATCACACAGTGACCTCACACAGTGACCTCACAGTAAATTAATACTCATCCTGAAGCTGCAGAGTCTCTGAGGGTGGAATTAGAGAACTGAAAACAGAGAAACATTCTATAGTAGAATGAAAGATTCTTTATCTGTAAGTACTCACTAAGTTTAAGTACTACTACTACTCCTACTACCTTTAATAATGGGGCAGCTGTGGCTCAGGAGGTAGAGCGGGTTATCCACTAACTGGAAGATTGGCAGTTCGATCCTGGGCTCCTCAAAGTGTCGTTGGGCAAATTGCTCCCGAAAGCTGTGTGTGTGTGTGAGTGTGTGTGTGTGAGTGTGTGTGTGTGTGTGTGTGTGTGTGTGTGAGTGTGTGTGAGTGTGTGTGTGAGTGTGTGTGAGTGAGTGTGAATGAGCATTAGAATCTCTTCCTAATGAGCAGGTAGGCACCTGTGTGTGAATGGGTGAATGTGTCAAAGCCCATTTACCATTATATATCTGATAAGTATGCAAAGGAAAATGTATCAGACTGTGATTTATTCCAACAGAATCCTGTTTGGATAAATCATTGTTTCACTTTCGTAAGAGAAAAGTCTTTAAGGTCAAGGAGTGAAACTGTGATATGCTTTCATCTCAGAATGTAACCACACAAACTAATTAATTGACTACTGAAATTCCTAGTTAATGTTATGCTAATTCTTAGCCGTGGAGATAACATTAGTGTTTATCTGCTTTAATGTACACATTGCACAGCCTCTGCCATCCGTGTATGAATGTGTGTGTGAATGAGTGAATGTTGGCATGTAGTGTGAAGCACTTTGAGTTGTCAGAAGACTAGAAAGGTGCAATATAAATGCAGTCCATTTAATAATAATATTCATGCTCGCTTCAGTGAATGTGGCTTCTTTCATTGAGTCTGGTGTTACATCATGATTCCAACAAGGAAAAATTTGGCAGATACTGAAGCAACCTGAGATACACATGCCAGGGGTCAGGGGTCAGAGGTCAGAGGACTTACCTTGACTGGAGATTCTTGATGCGGGCAAGCATGTCCAGGTGTCCGGCTGAATACTGTTCAATGACGTCCATGACGTCATACGGTCGCAGACTCTCCTTAAACTTCCTCTTAGACACCATGAACCGCATCAGACTGAGACAGAGAAAAGGGGTAAGTCCTAACCCTGGCCTCTGTAGACCTGATCCATCTCTTAGGCCTACAGAGTCCTCTAAAGCGGGTCTGGAGTGGTCTCTGTTGACCTGATCCATCTCTTAGAAACCATGAATCGGACTGAGACAGACAACAGGGGTCAGAGGTCAGGGGTCAGTCCTCACCCTGATCTCTGTAGACCTGATCCATCTCTTAGGCTGTGTTCAGAATTGCATACTATCGTACAATTCATACTAAGTGTGATGTCAAATTGAGTATGTAGTGTGTTCCAGCTGCACAGTATGTGGACTTTGTGTATGTGAGATATGTAAACTAGATTCGTAAGAATTTCTGAGGATGTGGCGCGAGCTTACTGAACACACTAAACTGCCTCAAAAAGTATGATGGTGGAGATTTTGAGTTAGGCTATAAGCTGTAGGACTGTTAACATGACACAAGTTTTAATATTTTTTCAGGTGACAAAGTAACATTTATATTCCCAATATGTCAGTTTATCCAAATAAATCCAACGGTTTTAGAGATGTTTGGGAGCCTCTGACGGGGGTTTGGACTGGTCTCTGTAGACCCAATCCATCTGTTAGACCTACAGAGTCCTCTGACAGGGGTTTGGACTGGTCTCTGTAGACCCAATCCAACTGTTAGACCTACAGAGTCCTCTGACAGGGGTTTGGACTGGTCTCTGTAGACCCAATCCATCTCTTAGACCGACAGAGTCCTCTGACAGGGGTTTGGACTGGTCTCTGTAGACCCAATCCATCTGTTAGACCTACAGAGTCCTCTGACAGGGGTTTGGACTGGTCTCTGTAGACCCAATCCAACTGTTAGACCTACAGAGTCCTATGACGGGGGTTTGGTGCTTGTCTTGGGGTTGTTGCTGTTGCTGATGGAGGCCTGTACAGACCTCCTTTGTGATCCTGGACTGTATTCACTTTATAAACCTGGACTGTTGCACATCTGCTCAGAGGAACGAAAAATAACAAAAAAACTGCATTTGGAACTAAAAATTCTCAATTCTTATATTTTAAAAATGAAAACGCCAAAACCTCTGATCTGCAGGAGAGACAACAACACAAGGGATAATAATAATAATAATAATATAACAATGATAATGATGATGGTGTTAATTATGATAATTATGATAATGATGATAATAATAATAATGATGATGGTAATAAGGAGGAGAAGTCTAGACATGACAGAGGAGTTTCAGTGAGACTCAGACGGAAACAGAACACAACTGAACCTAACTGGAGGTCAGACTGACAGCTCTTACCCAACAGCTGATGGTGACCTTTGACCCTGGGGTGAGCACAAATAAATAAACAAACAGAAAATAATGTGAATAAAAAGCAGAATGACTTCAGTGCGTAATAATTAGCAAATAAACGGTGGAGAGAGCAGTGAGTGATGAGCAGATGAAAATAAAATGATGTTCTGGGTGAAAACAACAGTTCGTACCAGATGGCTCTGATGGTGACCTTTAACCCTGGAGTCAGATCCTGCGGGACAAACTCACAGTGGCAGCTCTTGTTATCATCGACCATGTCTTCTCCTGGCAGGCTGGCCTCTGCAACAATAATAATAACAATAACACCAATACAGTAACTAGAATGTGCACTTCCTGAAGAGAAGACTGTTAGCTGCTGCTCCACCAGGAACTTTTTAAATCTTGTAGCGCCACCTGCAGATCAAATTTTATCAAATGCTACTGACTTGTTCAGCACCTTTGTCTGCTGTTCAATCTGTGTATATATCTGAGTTTACTTTGCATTGATAGCACCTTTAGTAGCCTTTGATTTATTTGCTGTAATGATAAGTTTCAGTGGTGGTTGTTATTGCTTCATTCCTATGTTTAGACAATAACTGTGTTTGAAGTTATACTATCTTTTGTTGGATTATAAATTTATTGGAATTAAAAATTATGATGTCTACACTAATATCTTGTGTTTTTTCTTCAGCTGTCAGATAAACCAGTTAAATTATTCCTTCTTACAGAATGGACTGGAACCTGCTGGCATTTGCTCATCTGTCAAACAGACAAGCCATTGAGTTGATTGATATTCCTGGAGCCAGACTGTCCTTAGGAGATATCATTATTCAACCTAAATATTCTTAAATATCAAAATACAAATTGCTAAGCTCTGTCCAAGGTCCTCCAAGTATGGTATGTATCAAGCTTGATGAACATTTGATGGAATATGTGCAAAATAAACCGAAAAAATATGTGCTGAGGCACAATGAGACATGATAAAGAGGCTCTTGTGTGTGTGTGTGTGTGTGTGTGTGTGTGTGTGTGTGTGTGTCTGTGTGTGTGTGTCTGTGTGTGTGTGTGTGTGTGTGTGTGTGTGCCAGTATGTTTGTGAAACAAAGGCAGCTTTGAATTGTGAATGAAACCCCAAGCCACTGCAGGTTTGAATGCACTAACAGTTAAAAGGGAGAGAGAGTGTCTCAATCAGCTGATTGGACCCAGCGTTTGTGTCTGCTCTAGTGGTAACATGGTAACATTTACTTGAATGAGAATATAGTGAACAGAAGGGGGTGTAAACCTGAACAAGGGAGTTCAGAGAGATGGGAGCCGTTTTAGTTAGCATAACTAAAGTGGAGAAAGGTGTGCTGGAGTCGGCGCAGAGCCACACCAGCTGCACCTCATCTCTCTTATCAAGCCTCTACAAATACTCAGCTCTGCCACTACCACCCTGCCAGATTGTAGCCTCTGCACACTATGTTTCAAGCCATTTTTCATGTATTTACCAGTTTTCATGTTGTTACATGCTGCCAATATCCTGACCCTCCCCCTGCAATTCCATCTGCTCTTTCTCCAGCCCCTTGTCTCGTCCCGTCAGCCCTGCTTCCTTGTCCTGGACTCCCGCTCTTCTCAACTTCAAACCTCAACCCCAGTTTCTCAGCTACCTGCCCAAGCTTCCCCAGGCCAGTATTCCCCTTCTGTAACCTTTTGAATAAATACCTTGTTCCTACCATATCCCTGTGTCTGCACTTGGGTTCACCTGCTCCACCCCATGTAACAGTACAATCTGGCCAAAGACATGAAGGCAACAGAAATTCAGCTGCTCAGCCTGCCAATTACCTGGGAGGCTTTTGACATACCAAGAGACATTCTTTTTGATACAGCACCAGGCTCCTCACTGCAAGCTGGAAGATGGATCCTGAGATGGCCCTTAGAGTGGCTTCCTCCAGGTGGAGAGTCACTTTTAACCCTGTTCCTCCCAGGCCCAACATTAAAGCTTCCTGTGTTTCCCCGGAGTCTCCCAATTCATCTTACATAAAACATTTAAAAGAATTGGTGACTTTTTAAAGAGTTATTGAATTAACTTTATATTGTCCCATTTAAAAATTCTGTACTAACTGCAAACTTCACAGTTTAAATATTGTGTAGAGTCGGAAAGCACTCTCCCTATCACTTAGGATTAAGACCTCAGAAACGATTCCTCCCATCAGTTATATATGTACATTTTGACAGAGAGGAGGCTTGTGGCAATATGTTGAGGTATGATATGTGCTTGGAGAGTTAAAACTATGGGAGTGAGACATGTTTAGAATTGTTTTCTTCGGTGCTTTAGCCTCTGCTTCATGATGTCAAACTAATGAGATTCATTCTGGACTCACATCGCTCCAAAAGTACAAAAGGCATCACAGCAATGAACAAACACAACTCTGAATACTGAAAGTTTGTTGGACGTTTTAAAGTGAGAACAGAGTCTGTAGGAAAACATACGTCCGAACATGTTACAACTGAGATGGATCATTCTGCCATAAAGGGTTACGACATTATAAATATCAATATTTAATACATATATACAATCAATATGCTAGAAAACACTGTGTGTGTGTGTAGGTGTGTGTATGTGTGTGTGTAGGTGTGTATGTGTGTGTGCGCTGACCTGGGGAGTTCTTCTGTCTGAACTCTTCATCCTGCATCTCTATCAGCACTGCAGCAGGAGAAAGAGAAGAGACAGATTCCACACATCATCATCATCATCACTATCATCTTCATCATCACTATCGTCATCATCATCACTATCATCATCATCACTATCGTCTTCATCATCATCATCACTATCATCTTCATCATCACTATCGTCATCATCATCACTATCATCATCATCACTATCATCTTCATCATCAATATCGTCATCATCATCACTATCATCATCATCACTATCGTCGTTATCATCATCATCACTATTATCTTCATCATCACTATCGTCATCATCATCACTATCATCATCATCACTATCGTCATCATCATCACTATTATCTTCATCATCACTATCGTCGTCATCATCATCATCACTATCATCTTCATCATCACTATCATCATCATCATCACTATCATCTTCATCATCACTATCATCATCATCATCAGTATCATCTTCATCATCACTATTGTCATAATTAACATCACTATCATTATCATCATCATTATCACTATCATCATCATCATCATCACTATCGTCGTCGTCATCACCATCATCTTCATCATCACTATCATCTTCATCACTATCGTTGCCGTTGTCATCATCATCATCACCATCATCTTCATCATCATCACTATCATCTTCATCATCATCACTATCATCATCAACACTATCATCATCATCACTATCATTGTTATCATCACTATCATCATCAGTATCATCTTCTTCATCATCAGTATCATCATCATCATCATCACTATCATCATCATCACTATCATCTTCAGCATCACTATCGTCATCATCACTATTGTCGTCGTCGTCATCATCATATTCATCATCACTATCATCTTCATCATCATCACTATCATCTTCATCATCATCATCACTATCATCATCATCAACCATGGTCAGGTCAGGGTAACCTGGTCGGGTTAGGGTAACCTGGTCAGGTCAGGGTAACCTGGTCAGGTTAGGGTAACCTGGTTGGGTCAGGGTAACCTGGTTGGGTCAGGGTAACCTGGTCAGGTTAGGGTAACCTGGTTGGGTCAGGGTAAACTGGTTGGGTCAGGGTAACCTGGTCGGGTTAGGGTAACCTGGTCGGGTTAGGGTAACCTGGTCGGGTTAGGGTAACCTGGTTGGGTTAGTGTAACCTGGTTGGGTCAGGGTAACCTGGTTGGGTCAGGGTAACCTGGTTGGGTTAGGGTAACCTGGTCAGGTTAGGGTAACCTGGTTGGGTCAGGGTAAACTGGTCGGGTTAGGGTAACCTGGTTGGGTTAGGGTAACCTGGTCAGGTTAGGGTAACCTGGTTGGGTCAGGGTAAACTGGTCGGGTTAGGGTAACCTGTTTGAGTTAGGGTAACCTGGTCGGGTTAGGGTAACCTGGTCAGGTTAGGGTAACCTGGTCGGGTTAGGGTAACCTGGTTGGGTTAGGGTAACCTGGTTGGGTTAGGGTAACCTGGTCAGGTTAGGGTAACCTGGTTGGGTCAGGGTAAACTGGTTGGGTTAGGGGAACCTGTTTTAGTTAGGGTAACCTGGTCAGGTTAGGGTAACCTGGTTGGGTTAGGGTAACCTGGTCAGGTTAGGGTAACCTACTTAGTAAAGTATAAGGGATCCTTCTCCTGGTCCCCTCCATCCCAAGATATCCAGCTGAACAACAGATTTGACATCCTGAATAAACAGGATTTTTCCTTTGCTTTCTGGTTACTTGCAGCCTGTGGAAAGTATCTAGAGCTCACAGTTTAAGGATGAAAAAGCGACAGCACAAGTTTGAGCCAAGTAACACACAGCCAAGGGTTATCCTGCCCTTGGAAGTGTAAAAGCATCTGTCCCCCCACCGTTTCCCCACAGAATCTGTGCACCTCAATGTGCCCCTCTGCTTCCTCAGGCCAAGCCCTGCTATTGCCACGCCCCCTACCCTCACTAATAATTGGCAACTCCATTGTGAGACATGTAAAGAAGAAAACAACTGAAACTCTCTCTTTCCCTGGGGCTAAAGTCTCGGACGTCATAGCAAAGATCACAAGTATCATGAATAACCACTCCTCTGCCAAAATGTAATTATTCATATCGGAGTAAATGATATCCGAGATTGCACAACTGAGTTGCTGAAACAAGATTTTAAAACAGTTTAGCAGGATTTTAAGTCACCGCACCTGGCTCCAGTCAACGTGCACAGTGCACAATCTTATATTTAATGATAATTTTAATCTTTTTTGGCCAGGATGGGCTTCATCCTGGGTGCAAATATTCTGGCGGAAAACATATTCTACATTGTATTTAACCATACCAACAAATGACTTACATCTGACCCCTCTAGTACTACCCCAAATGCCCCAGAACCAACAAAGAATCCGCTGACCCACCTCACCTCCCCTGCCTCACACAGCATTATAACCCCAAGCCTCTAAAAATATCAACACTAATTAGGCCCAGATCTGACAAGCTAAGGATCAACAGGGCTAATCCACACAATCTAAGACATACCAGACCAACCGGTCAGGAGTCTAATGTACAACTTGTTAAATGTGCCTTGTATAATGTAAGGTCACTATCAGGCAAAACCTTCATATTAAATGACTACATTACCTCCAAATGACTTAGATTGTTTATTTTTAACCGAAACCCTGCTTCGGCCTGGTGATTAAGTCAGCTGATTGAGGTGTGCCCCCCAAACTTTGAATCACTTAGCTCTCCTGGGGTCAGTGGTCGTGGAGGAGGTCTGGCTGTAGTCTTCAAAGATTAATGTAAGTGCAGCCCCATTGTCGTGGGTGATCTATCCAGTTTTGGGGCTCTAATGTTTTGTTCCAGTGGATTAAAGACAAACAAAAGGAACACAGTGGTACACTTTCTACCAATGGGAAACCTTTCTGCTACTTTAAAGCGGAATAACACTTATTTCTTAAAAAATTTGCAACCAGTTTTAGTTCATTTACTGTATGATATTTCAGATTTACTACAGATTAACCTTCAGAGTGAATCCCAACTCATACAAATTTAATTCAATTGAATTTTATGAATTCCTCTTCTTCCCTCTCTTGTTTCCATGAAAACTAGCAGCTTGATACTGGAACGCAGTAATCTCTTTTTTTCTGTTACATTAGTCCGGTAATGTTTGTTGTAACATGGCTGCAATTCTTGATTTAGGTGCAAGATTTAAAGGTCCAGTGTTTCCAGTTTTTCATACTTAAATCACAATGGGAAAGGAAAAAAAAGCAACAACAAAAACAACAAAAAAACAAACAGCAAGATATACCCACGAGTTCGAACATGAAAGTAATCAATCCAGGAGAAGGACCGCTGGTTCTGTGTATCCATTTTCTTTTATAAACACTTGAGCGGTCCAAGCTAGGATCCATTATACAATTTAGATCCCCTCCAAAGATCAGTTGGCATGTTTTTAAGTTTGGAGGGGAGTCTGTAAGCAAAGTCAATGTCATCCCGGTGGGGAGCATATACGTCCACTAACAAAACAGGTATGGGGAATAGAGAGCCCGTCACAATCATATATACATATATACAACATTTGTTGGAGCAAACTGTATTTTTTGCTGATCAATACTGCAACGCCCCACGCCCACATTTTCAAATGTGTCTCTTGGAGGAAAATAACACCAGCTCTTAGATTTTTTAGACGGGCAAACACTCTTGAGTGTTTTATTGGTCTGTTCCATGAGATAAATCTATCCAGTCATAGAATTTTTGCGCCTCGTCTGCAGCGTTGAAGGAATGAGTTTCCCCCTTATAATCCACCTTTAGCAGAGCAGGAAAGATCATGTGAAACCACTCCTGGAGGTGGGCCCGGAGTGCGGTGTGCCAAGACAGTGCGCCCGGCCCAGAGTTGGTGGAGTTGCCAAAAAACCTCAACAGGACTCTCACTGGATCAGTCCCTTCCTCAAGATCAGTAAAGAGACATTCATGGTCTTCTGTAGTTTCACATAGTTTATTGATAGAATCTGCTAACGGTGCCAGGGCATCATCAATCATACATTTGAGGTCATTTACCAACATGGTGCGCAACTTCTCCAGGTCTGCGGGGAGAGATGATGAGTCACTGGTAGTGTTAGCCATCTTGACATTAGCTGTTGTCTTTCCTGGTGGTGTGGTGGCTTATTCTTCTTTCTTTGTCCGCAATTTATGACATTTCTTCTCACACTTCAAGATGAAGCAGTGTAGGCAAAAATATCAATGTGTTTTTTAAGTTGAATTATGTAAAAGTAGCAAAACACAGGAGCCTCTCTTAAGCACATCTACTTCCCTCTCATGCCAACTGGAAGTCCGCTGTCATGATTTTTTTGTTTTTGTTCGGGTTTTTTTCTTTATGTGTGTGTTTTTTTTTAATTAATTAAAGATATACACTATATACATATGAAAAAATAAAAAAGCAGGCTGTCCCTGAGGCCCAGATAATGACTGTCTCTCTTCCTGACTGTGACCTGATCGGAGCTAAAGATCAGTGATTGTGATTGGTTCATCACCTTCATTCTGCAGGACAGACTCATACCAGCTAAAGATGCAGCAACATGTAAATACATGTGATGACATGACGCTCTCCATGGAAACGATGGTAATAACATGAAAACACTGTCAGCTCTTGTTATGAATTTATTTTCTCAACACAAGCTTTTCCCAGAATGCAACACTGTCTTAAAGGAACAGGCTCATTCAGAGATCACCTGTAATTAATACTGTCCAGTTCAGCCTTCACTTATTCAGACATAGTGAGAGGCTGTTCTGTATTTGTTCTGTAGTTGTTCTCAGGTATTTCTGTTGTTGTTTTATGTTTGTTCTGTGGCTGCTCTGTGATTATTGTGTAAAAGCTTCACCAGTATGTTTATCCTACAGACGGATTGTTATGATTGGCTGGGCTCAGCCCCTCTTACCTTCAGAATTTTGGCGGGAGGCAGCTCCTCTGATCCTGAAGGCCTGTCTGGTTCTGCTGCGTTCTCCGAAGCTCCAGCTCTTGGGAACCTTGCTGGGACTCTCTTCCAGACTGGGCTCCATGCTGGGGGAACGTCTCAGGGCCTGAACTCCCCCTGGGCCCCCAGGACCTCCAGGAACTCCAGGACCTCCAGGACCCACACCAGGACCACTAGTAGGAACCACTAGATGTAGGAAATATGATGAAAAGGTTGTCTTGGTTCCTGTTGGTCCAACAGTCTACAGGTTTTCACTCCAACACATTTACTGTGACCTGTGAACTGTCAAAAGACAATAGTTGAAGACATTTTTAAACAGACCCACCATGCTGAGGAGAACCTTTCCCTTTGGTCCCTGAACTCCGGGGAGATGAGAAGACCCTCTCCTTCAGACTGACCTTCTGACTGCAGGGACAAGAGTTCAACGGTAAGACATAGGCGTCAAAGGTCAAAGGTTAAGACGGAGGCAGCAGAGATCAAAGGTAGGATGTACAAAAGGTGTTGGAGGTCAAAGGTAAAACGTAGGTGTCAGAAGTCAGAGGTAAAATGTAGGTGACAGAGGTCAAAGGTAAGACAAGCATCAGAGGTCAAAAGTAAGATGTAGGTATTGTAAGTCAAAGGTAAGACATAGGTGACAGAGGTCAAAGGTAAGACGCAGGTGTCAGAAGTCAGAGGTAAAATGTAGGTGTCAGAGGTCAAAGGTAAGACGTAGGTGTTGGAAGTCAAAGGTAAGACGTAGGTGTCAGAGGTCATCAGAGGTGAGAAACTGAACACGGACCTGGGAGACGGTTCAGGCTGGACTTCCTTCCTGTAAACAGGCAGGCAGAGGGAGAGATGGGGGTAGGGACAGGATGTAATTATTGATCACGATTCTGACTATTAAATGTCAAACAACTTGACACAAATGTTCTTCATCTGGTTACAAACAAGAAAACTGCAGTAGTTTCAGTACCTGTAGTATTTGTTGTAGAAACTGCAGTATTTGTAGTCGTAGTTGTAGTAATTGTGGTAGTAGTTGTAGTACTAGTGGTTATTGTGGTAAATCTAGTATTTGTAGTAGTTATTGTGGTAAACGTAGTAGTAGTTGCAGTAATTGTGGTAATGTGTGTTCTCTACTTGTATGAAACATGTCAGACCTGAATGAGAGTCCAGACTTGTTCTTGAGGTTCCTCAGTAGATCCAGCTGGTTGAGAGGAGGAATCAGCCTGCAGAGACAGTCACACATGAACACACATCCTGATGAAAACACCTGACGATGGTCAGGTGGACAGTCTCACCTGTACATGGGGACAGACACCGTCGTCTCATAGTAATCCCAGGTAGAAGTCAGGTCAGTCCGGCTCAGATTTGTGGCGTAGACCCTCCACGCCGCCTACAGAGAAACAGAGGATGTTACTGGTGTTTCCATAAACAGATACAGATGCTGATGTGAGCTGGAGCAACACCTCAGTTCATGTGTTTGGTGTGAGAGTTCAGCTGTGACAGACGTTTACATGTGAGGACTTTAAATGTCCACATCAAGGACAAGTTTGAGTCCCTCATATGCCTTCATGTTCAGTCTGTTGTACATATTACTCATGAAGAAATCTGCCCCCAAAGTAATGAAGAGCTGGAGGACAAACCCACAGTCACTCTTCTGCAGTTTAGCAGTTTTCATCACTCACATCAGATGAAAATGTTCCAGAGGTTCAAAACATTTGTTTAATTTCTGAGAGTCACTGCAGCTGAGCAAGAAAACACTTCAGACAGACAGAGACAAGAATCTACTGAAGACAGTACCTGTATGAGTCCAGATGTTTTAACATCAGTACCTGTATGAGTCCAGATGTTTTAACATCAGTATCTGTATGAGTCCAGATGTTTTAACATCAGTACCTGTATGAGTCCAGATGTTTTAACATCAGTACCTGTATGAGTCCAGATGTTTTAACATCAGTACCTGTATGAGTCCAGATGTTTTAACATCAGTATCTGTATGCGTCTATATGTTTTAACATCAGTACCTGTATGAGTCCAGATGTTTTAACATCAGTACCTGTATGAGTCCAGATGTTTTAACATCAGTATCTGTATGAGTCCAGATGTTTTAACATCAGTACCTGTATGAGTCCAGATGTTTTAACATCAGTACCTGTATGCGTCTATATGTTTTAACATCAGTATCTGTATGCGTCTATATGTTTTAACATCAGTACCTGTATGAGTCCAGATGTTTTAACATCAGTACCTGTATGCGTCTATATGTTTTAACATCAGTATCTGTATGCGTCTATATGTTTTAACATCAGTACCTGTATGAGTCCAGATGTTTTAACATCAGTACCTGTATGCGTCTATATGTTTTAACATCAGTATCTGTATGAGTCCAGATGTTTTAACATCAGTACCTGTATGCGTCTATATGTTTTAACATCAGTACCTGTATGCGTCTATATGTTTTAACATCAGTATCTGTATGCGTCTATATGTTTTAACATCAGTACCTGTATGCGTCTATATGTTTTAACATCAGTACCTGTATGAGTCCAGATGTTTTAACATCAGTACCTGTATGCGTCTATATGTTTTAACATCAGTATCTGTATGAGTCCAGATGTTTTAACATCAGTACCTGTATGAGTCCAGATGTTTTAACATCAATACCTGTATGCGTCTATATGTTTTAACATCAGTACCTGTATGAGTCCAGATGTTTTAACATCAGTACCTGTATGCGTCTATATGTTTTAACATCAATACCTGTATGCGTCTATATGTTTTAACATCAGTATCTGTATGAGTCCAGATGTTTTAACATCAGTACCTGTATGCGTCTATATGTTTTAACATCAATACCTGTATGCGTCTATATGTTTTAACATCAGTACCTGTATGAGTCCAGATGTTTTAACATCAGTACCTGTATGCGTCTATATGTTTTAACATCAGTATCTGTATGCGTCTATATGTTTTAACATCAATACCTGTATGCGTCTATATGTTTTAAAATCAGTACCTGTATGAGTCCAGATGTTTTAACATCAGTACCTGTATGCGTCTATATGTTTTAACATCAGTACCTGTATGCGTCTATATGTTTTAACATCAGTATCTGTATGCGTCTATATGTTTTAACATCAGTATCTGTATGAGTCCAGATGTTTTAACATCAGTACCTGTATGCATCTATATGTTTTAACATCAATACCTGTATGCGTCTATATGTTTTAACATCAGTACCTGTATGAGTCCAGATGTTTTAACATCAGTACCTGTATGCGTCTATATGTTTTAACATCAGTACCTGTATGCGTCTATATGTTTTAACATCAGTACCTGTATGCGTCTATATGTTTTAACATCAGTATCTGTATGAGTCCAGATGTTTTAACATCAGTACCTGTATGAGTCCAGATGTTTTAACATCAGTACCTGTATGAGTCCAGATGTTTTAACATCAGTACCTGTATGAGTCCAGATGTTTTAACATCAGTATCTGTATGAGTCCAGATGTTTTAACATCAGTACCTGTATGAGTCCAGATGTTTTAACATCAGTACCTGTATGCGTCTATATGTTTTAACATCAGTATCTGTATGCGTCTATATGTTTTAACATCAGTACCTGTATGAGTCCAGATGTTTTAACATCAGTACCTGTATGCGTCTATATGTTTTAACATCAGTATCTGTATGCGTCTATATGTTTTAACATCAGTACCTGTATGAGTCCAGATGTTTTAACATCAGTACCTGTATGAGTCCAGATGTTTTAACATCAGTATCTGTATGAGTCCAGATGTTTTAACATCAGTACCTGTATGAGTCCAGATGTTTTAACATCAGTATCTGTATGCGTCTATATGTTTTAACATCAGTACCTGTATGCGTCTATATGTTTTAACATCAGTACCTGTATGCGTCTATATGTTTTAACATCAGTATCTGTATGCGTCTATATGTTTTAACATCAGTACCTGTATGCGTCTATATGTTTTAACATCAGTACCTGTATGCGTCTATATGTTTTAACATCAGTATCTGTATGCGTCTATATGTTTTAACATCAGTATCTGTATGAGTCCAGATGTTTTAACATCAGTACCTGTATGCATCTATATGTTTTAACATCAATACCTGTATGCGTCTATATGTTTTAACATCAGTACCTGTATGAGTCCAGATGTTTTAACATCAGTACCTGTATGCGTCTATATGTTTTAACATCAGTACCTGTATGCGTCTATATGTTTTAACATCAGTATCTGTATGCGTCTATATGTTTTAACATCAGTATCTGTATGAGTCCAGATGTTTTAACATCAGTACCTGTATGAGTCCAGATGTTTTAACATCAGTACCTGTATGAGTCCAGATGTTTTAACATCAGTATCTGTATGAGTCCAGATGTTTTAACATCAGTACCTGTATGCGTCTATATGTTTTAACATCAGTATCTGTATGCGTCTATATGTTTTAACATCAGTACCTGTATGAGTCCAGATGTTTTAACATCAGTACCTGTATGCGTCTATATGTTTTAACATCAGTATCTGTATGCGTCTATATGTTTTAACATCAGTACCTGTATGAGTCCAGATGTTTTAACATCAGTACCTGTATGAGTCCAGATGTTTTAACATCAGTATCTGTATGAGTCCAGATGTTTTAACATCAGTACCTGTATGAGTCCAGATGTTTTAACATCAGTATCTGTATGCGTCTATATGTTTTAACATCAGTACCTGTATGAGTCCAGATGTTTTAACATCAGTACCTGTATGCGTCTATATGTTTTAACATCAGTATCTGTATGAGTCCAGATGTTTTAACATCAGTACCTGTATGCGTCTATATGTTTTAACATCAGTACCTGTATGCGTCTATATGTTTTAACATCAGTACCTGTATGCGTCTATATGTTTTAACATCAGTACCTGTATGCGTCTATATGTTTTAACATCAGTATCTGTATGCGTCTATATGTTTTAACATCAGTACCTGTATGAGTCCAGATGTTTTAACATCAGTACCTGTATGCGTCTATATGTTTTAACATCAATACCTGTATGCATCTATATGTTTTAACATCAGTATCTGTATGAGTCCAGATGTTTTAACATCAGTACCTGTATGAGTCCAGATGTTTTAACATCAATACCTGTATGCGTCTATATGTTTTAACATCAGTACCTGTATGAGTCCAGATGTTTTAACATCAGTACCTGTATGCGTCTATATGTTTTAACATCAATACCTGTATGCGTCTATATGTTTTAACATCAGTATCTGTATGAGTCCAGATGTTTTAACATCAGTACCTGTATGCGTCTATATGTTTTAACATCAATACCTGTATGCGTCTATATGTTTTAACATCAGTACCTGTATGAGTCCAGATGTTTTAACATCAGTACCTGTATGCGTCTATATGTTTTAACATCAGTATCTGTATGCGTCTATATGTTTTAACATCAGTATCTGTATGCGTCTATATGTTTTAACATCAATACCTGTATGCGTCTATATGTTTTAACATCAGTACCTGTATGAGTCCAGATGTTTTAACATCAGTACCTGTATGCGTCTATATGTTTTAACATCAGTACCTGTATGCGTCTATATGTTTTAACATCAGTATCTGTATGCGTCTATATGTTTTAACATCAGTATCTGTATGAGTCCAGATGTTTTAACATCAGTACCTGTATGCGTCTATATGTTTTAACATCAGTATCTGTATGCGTCTATATGTTTTAACATCAGTATCTGTATGCGTCTATATGTTTTAACATCAGTACCTGTATGCGTCTATATGTTTTAACATCAGTATCTGTATGAGTCCAGATGTTTTAACATCAGTATCTGTATGCGTCTATATGTTTTAACATCAGTACCTGTATGAGTCCAGATGTTTTAACATCAGTACCTGTATGCGTCTATATGTTTTAACATCAATACCTGTATGCGTCTATATGTTTTAACATCAGTATCTGTATGCGTCTATATGTTTTAACATCAGTACCTGTATGCGTCTATATGTTTTAACATCAGTATCTGTATGCGTCTATATGTTTTAACATCAGTATCTGTATGAGTCCAGATGTTTTAACATCAGTACCTGTATGCGTCTATATGTTTAAACATCAGTATCTGTATGCGTCTATACGTTTTAACATCAGTATCTGTATGAGTCCAGATGTTTTAACATCAGTACCTGTATGCGTCTATACGTTTTAACAATAGTACCTGTATGAGTCCAGATGTTTTAACATCAGTATCTGTATGAGTCCAGATGTTTTAACATCAGTACCTGTATGCGTCTATACGTTTTAACAATAGTACCTGTATGAGTCCAGATGTTTTAACATCAGTACCTGTATGCGTCTATACGTTTTAACAATAGTACCTGTATGAGTCCAGATGTTTTAACATCAGTATCTGTATGAGTCCAGATGTTTTAACATCAGTATCTGTATGAGTCCAGATGTTTTAACATCAGTACCTGTATGCGTCTATACGTTTTAACAATAGTACCTGTATGAGTCCAGATGTTTTAACATCAGTACCTGTATGCGTCTATACGTTTTAACAATAGTACCTGTATGAGTCCAGATGTTTTAACATCAGTATCTGTATGAGTCCAGATGTTTTAACATCAGTATCTGTATGAGTCCAGATGTTTTAACATCAGTACCTGTATGAGTCCAGATGTTTTAACATCAGTACCTGTATGAGTCCAGATGTTTTAACATCAGTATCTGTATGCGTCTATATGTTTTAACATCAGTACCTGTATGAGTCCAGATGTTTTAACATCAGTACCTGTATGAGTCCAGATGTTTTAACATCAGTACCTGTATGCGTCTATATGTTTTAACATCAATACCTGTATGCGTCTATATGTTTTAACATCAGTATCTGTGTGCGTCTATATGTTTTAACATCAGTACCTGTATGAGTCCAGATGTTTTAACATCAGTATCTGTATGCGTCTATATGTTTAAACATCAGTATCTGTATGCGTCTATACGTTTTAACAATAGTACCTGTATGAGTCCAGATGTTTTAACATCAGTATCTGTATGAGTCCAGATGTTTTAACATCAGTACCTGTATACGTCTATACGTTTTAACAATAGTACCTGTATGAGTCCAGATGTTTTAACATCAGTACCTGTATGCGTCTATATGTTTTAACAATAGTACCTGTATGAGTCCAGATGTTTTAACATCAGTATCTGTATGAGTCCAGATGTTTTAACATCAGTATCTGTATGAGTCCAGATGTTTTAACATCAGTACCTGTATGAGTCCAGATGTTTTAACATCAGTACCTGTATGCGTCCAGATGTTTTAACATCAGTACCTGTATGCGTCTATACGTTTTAACAATAGTACCTGTATGAGTCCAGATGTTTTAACATCAGTATCTGTATGCGTCTATATGTTTTAACATCAGTACCTGTATGAATCCAGATGTTTAAACATCAGTACCTGTATGAGTCCAGATGTTTTAACATCAGTACCTGTTTGCGTCTATACGTTTTAACAATAGTACCTGTATGAGTCCAGCTGCTGGGTTGCGTCTCTTCTCAAAGTGTTTCTGTCTGTGCTGCTCCTGAACCTTCAGAGCAAAACCAGAGCCGAGGATCCCCTGAGAGACACACAGACAGAAAACAGATGAACAGGGATGAACCAGGTGGAGGCTCACCTGTCTCAGATAAACTCAAGTAACAGAGTGACTCACAGCCGGCAGAGCGAAGAATGAAACTCCAATCAGAGTGAAGGTTGCAGCCAGCAAGCGTCCATTCCAGGTGATGGGGAATTTATCTCCATACCCGATGGTTGTCAAGGTGATCTGACGGAGGCAGACAGAGGCCAATCAGATTGTTTGATCACTGAGGAGACGCTAACTAAAGTTCTACACCTGACCCAAACATTCACACTGTGAACTTCAAACCAGGAAATACACTTGACCCGAACATTCCACACTGTTTACCTGAGGAGGTCACAGTGACTGTGAGGACAGTATACTGTGCACGTACTAGTCTGTATTAGAGTACATTATTTTGTATTAGTAGATGTTAGTGTATTTTCAGTGTGTAATAGTGTATATTTAGCATAGCATGTATCACTGTATTTTCAGTGTCTATTAGTGTGTATTCATGTATTTTCAGTGTGTAATAGTGTGTATTAGTGTATTTTCAGTGTGTATTAGTCTCACCAGTCCCCACCACAAGGCATCGGCATACGTCTCAAACTGTTCGTTGTCTTCTTTTTCTGCCAAATAAACGAGGAAACTCGCCAGAATGAGACACAGAAAGCCAATATACCAGGCTGTGATCAACTCCTGCAGAGAGACAGACATTAAAGAATATCAGAGAGAGTCGTTATATATCAGAGACGTTAAATATCAGAAAGAGAGTAGTAATATATCAGACGTTAAATATCAGAGAGAGTAGTTATATATAAGAGCAACGTTATCAGAGAGACGTTACCTATCAGAGAGAGACTAGTTATATATCAGAGACATTAAATATCAGAGACGTTATCCCCAAGCACAGGAACCTTAGAAACAGCTGTAAAACCTGACATATATTTGGACTGTTTTTCTTCAACTGACCTTTCTGAATTAACCTCAACGATTTGTTCAGCTAAACCATCAACCTGTCTCTTAGACCCCATCCCAACTAGGCTGCTTAAGGAAGTCTTACCCTTAGTGAGCACTTCTTTACTAGATATGATCAATCTGTCTTTAGTAACAGGCTATGTACCACAGTCCTTTAAAGTAGCTGTAATTAAACCTCTTCTTAAGAAGCCTACTCTTGATTCAGGTGTTTTAGCCAATTATAGACCTATATCTAACCTTCCATTTCTCTCTAAGATCCTTGAGAAAGCAGTCTCTAATCAGTTATGTGACTTTCTACATAACAATAGTTTATTTGAGGATTTTCAGTCAGGATTTAGAGGCATCATAGCACAGAGACAGCACTGGTGAAAGTCACTAATGACCTCCTAACTGCATCAGACAAAGGCGTTTTTTATTTTTGCTGTTTACAACCCCTCGAGTGCTATTGCCAGTGATGCGCTCAGGGAGCTTCACAATAGAATCTGCTCACTCCAACAGGTGAGCTGTCCGTCAGTATGACTACAGCAGATGTGAGGAGGTCCCTGCAGAAAGTAAACCCCCACAAGGCTGCAGGCCCAGATAACATCACAGGCCAGATCCTTAGGGACTGCACACACCAGCTTTAAGAGGTGATGATGGACATCTTCAACACCTCACTCTCCCAGGCAACTGTACCAACATGCCTCAAGACTGCCACCATTATCCCTGTCCCAAAGAGCTCAACAGTGCCGTGCCTGAATGATAATCGCCTGATAGAACTTACCCAAGTAGTCATGAAGTGCTTTAAATGGCTGTTCATTGCTCACATAAAGGACACCACGGACATCACAGTGGGTCCCCATCAGTATGCATACAGAAAGAACCGCTCCACTGCTGACGCCATCTCATCTGTGATTCATCTGGTCCTCACTCACTTGGAGAGCAAGAGCTCTTATGTCAGACTGCTTTTCTTGGTCTTTAGCTCTGCCTTCAACACCGTAATCCCACAAACTCTGCTGAACAAACTGTCATTCCTTGGGCTGAGCTCATCCTTATGCCTTATATCCTTATGTACTTGACTTTTTAACAAACAGGCCCCAGTCTTTTAGGATCTACAACATCTCATCCTCTCCCATCATCCTTAACACTGCGTCCCCCCAGGGATGCATCCTGAGCCCCCTGCTGTACACCCTACTAACACATGACTGCTAAGCCAAGCATCCAGGCAATCATAATGTTAAGTTTGCAGATGACACAGCAGTGGTGGGACTCATCACTCACAATGATGAGTCAGAGTACAGGCAGGAGGTGGAACAACTGGAGGCTTGGTGCAGAGCAAACAACCTCTGTATCAACGTGAAGAAATCAAAGGAGATGATTGTGAACTTCAGGAAGGTTGGCAACACCCCCCTGTACATCGGAGGAGCAGCTGTTGAGGTGGGCTCCAGCTTCAAATACCTAGGGGTGCACATTGCTGATGACCTCACCTGGAGCAACACAGCCAGCATGGTAAAGAAGGCCCACCAATGCCTCTACTTCCTGAGGAAGCTGAAGCGAGCTGGTCTTGGCATCTGAGTCCTTACTTCCTTCTACAGGTGAGTGGTGGAGAGTGTCCTCACTTCCTGCATTACTGTGTGGTACAGCAACTGCTATGCCACAACACAGACAGAAAGGTACTGCAGCGAGTAGTGAAGTCTGCACAGAAGATCATTGACAGCCGTCTACCCACTATCTGTGACACTTACAACAGCAGGTGCAGGAATAAGGCTTCTTGCATCATGAATGACTCCATCGATCCTGTAAATGGACTGTTTGCCCTACTCCCCTCAGGCAGGAGGTTGTGCAGCATTGGGGCCAGAACCACCAGACTAAAGAGGAGGTTCTTTCCAGTTGCTGTGAGACTGATAAACTCTACATCATACTGCTGCACCTTATTGAGCGATGCTGCTTATTACCACTCTTAATATGGGCATGTGCAATCAAGGCCACTGGATAACTGTTCATCTCCCCTCACACTTATTCATATTTATATATTTATTGACTATTTATTATAATGGGTTTATCATGTGCCTCTTCTGATTTTATTGTTTTATTATTGATTTTATTGTTTTATTATTGCTTTATTCTAAACCGGGATCTGAGTACCTAATTTCGTTCCCTCTCATGTACCAACATGTTCTGGATTGGCAATAAACTGCCTTGAATCACTGAATCCTTGAATCCTTGACAGCTTTAATTACTTTTCAGATTCAAACTTTACATAAAATAACATAATCATGAGTTTATAAATTACAAAACATTATTAAATCAGCGGTTCCCAGACTTTTTGATTTGTGGCCACTTACAAAAGTGTGTATTTGTGTCTCTTTGTCATGTTTCAGTTGTCTTGGAGTTGTTTGCAGTTACACCAAAGAGACATTTCCCCTCACATGGTTTCAATAAATAACTGTTTAAGGTCGAAAGAGGTAAAATTCTCCAATATTTCACAAAGATTTAAGAAAAATGCTGAAAAAATCATCCAAATTAAATTTTAAGTAGCAGAACTATGTTTTTTCTACTTTGCTATAATCTCAGCACCCCTCCGATTTATCTCATGATCCTCACAAAGAAGTTCAAACTGGCTCTACCTCCAGCAGCTACAGCAGTAAAATGCTTGATGCTTAAAATACTTGAAGTACATTTAGCTGGCAATACTTCTGTACTTTTACTAAAGTAGTAATTTGAAGTATTTTTACAGTGTGGTATTTTACTTAAGTAAATGATCTGAGTACTTCCACCACAGTTTAAATGTTATATATTAACATATAGCAGAGAACCAGTCATTCAAAAATAGGCTACTTCATTACTAGTGATTACTATAGCTAAATATGTATAATAGCAATAGAAGTGACTATTCAGCTCTACTGTACACCATGTATGCAGTCCGTGTATGGATTAACACACGCTAACAACAATCCAGCACCTCTCTAACAGTTACAAGAAACAGAGTCAGACGCACTGCAGTGACATTACTGGTAGTTGTGGGTTGAGACTGAGAGTATGACCAGCTGGGTCTGGGGTCATACTTAGACTGGGTCTTAAGTGACTTGCAGAAATCATGTTATAGCCTATCTTTTTTTTTTTTTTTACTTTTTCTGGGTACAGGGTTCAGGGTTCAAGGTTTAAGGTTCAGGGTTCAGAGTTCAGGGTTCAGGGTTCAGGGTTCAGGGTGCAGGGTGCAGGGTTCAGGGTTCAGGGTTTAAGGTTCAGGGTTCAGAATTCAGGGTTCACAGGACAGGGTTCAGGGTACAGGGTACAGGGTTCACAGGACAGGGTTCAGGATACAGGGTTCAGGGTGCAGGGTTCAGGGTTCAAGGTACAGGGTTCAGGGTTCAGGGTACAGGGTACAGGGTTCAGGGTTCAGGGTTCAAGATACAGGGTTCAGGGTTCAGGGTCTAAGGTTCAGGGTTCAGAGTTCAGGGTTCACAGAACAGGGTTAAGGGTACAGGCTTCAGGGTAAAGGGTACAGGGTACAGGGTTCACAGGACAGGGTTCAGGGTACAGGGTTCAGGGTAAAAGGTAAAGGGTACAGGATACAGGGTTCAGGGTGCAGGGTTCAGGGTTCAAGGTACAGGGTTCAGGGTTCAGGGTACAGGGTACAGGGTTCAGGGTTCAGGGTTCAAGATACAGGGTTCAGGGTCTAAGGTTCAGGGTTCAGGGTACAGGGTTCAGGGTTCAGGGTTCAGGGTTCAAGATACAGGGTTCAGGGTTCAGGGTCTAAGGTTCAGGGTTCAGAGTTCAGGGTTCACAGAACAGGGTTAAGGGTACAGGCTTCAGGGTAAAGGGTACAGGGTACAGGGTTCACAGGACAGGGTTCAGGGTACAGGCTTCAGGGTAAAGGGTACAGGGTACAGGGTTCACAGGACAGGGTTCAGGGTACAGGGTTCAGGGTAAAAGGTAAAGGGTACAGGATACAGGGTTCAGGGTGCAGGGTTCAGGGTTCAAGGTACAGGGTTCAGGGTTCAGGGTACAGGGTACAGGGTTCAGGGTTCAGGGTTCAAGATACAGGGTTCAGGGTTCAGGGTCTAAGGTTCAGGGTTCAGAGTTCAGGGTTCACAGAACAGGGTTAAGGGTACAGGCTTCAGGGTAGAGGGTACAGGGTACAGGGTACAGGGTTCACAGGACAGGGTTCAGGGTACAGGGTTCAGGGTAAAAGGTAAAGGGTACAGGATACAGGGTTCCCGGTACAGTATTCAGGGTAAAGGGTACAAAATACAGGGTTCACAGAACAGGGTTCAGGGTAAAGGGTTCAGGGTACAGGCTTCAGGGTATAGGCTTCAGGGTAAAGGGTACAGGGTACAGGGGTCAAGGTACAGGGTTCAGGGTACAGGCTTCAGGATAAAGGGTTCAGGGTTCAGGGTACAGGGTACAGGGTTCACAGAACAGGGTTCAAGGTACAGGGTTCAGGGTAAAGGGTACAGGGTACAGGGTTCACAGGACAGGGTTCAGGGTAAAAGGTAAAGATTACAGGATACAGAGTTCAGGTTTCAGGGTACAGGGTTCACAGAACAGGGTTCAGGGTACAGGGTTCAGGGTTCAGGGTTCAAGATACAGGGTTCAGGGTTCAGAGTTCAGGGTTCAGGGTACAGGCTTCAGGGTAAAGGCTACAGGGTACAGGGTTCACAGGACAGAGTTCAGGGTACAGGGTACAGGGTTCAGGGTAAAAGGTAAAGGGTACAGGATACAGGGTTCCTGGTACAGTATTCAGGGTAAAGGGTACAAAATACAGGGTTCACAGAACAGGGTTCAGGGTAAAGGGTTCAGGGTACAGGGTTCAGGGTACAGGCTTCAGGGTAAAGGGTACAGGGCACAGGGTACAGGGTACAGGATTCACAGGACAGGGTTCAGGGTACAGGGTAGAGGGTTACCTTGCTGTGGGCATACACCACTGATCCCAGCAGCTTCCAGGTTCCTCCTCGTCGGTCCATCCGGATCATCCTCAGAATCTGAAGGAAACGAAGTGAGCGGATTGCTGATGTGGCGAAGACATTTCCTTGACTCCCCGCTGCCAACACTGATATGGACGCTATCAACACCATGATGTCTGCAAAGAGAAAGACAGACAGACAAGTGAACCGGGAAGCATTCAGACCATCAGTTCGGACCTCTTATTCATCTGAAGGGAGTCGGTGTGTCAGAGCTCCAGCTCTGATGGATGTCGTGTTTCTGATGTGTAA
>NC_056535.1:37351900-37411900 GCF_910596095.1 Thunnus maccoyii | reverse complement strand
GGACAGAAGGAGGTAGAGAAGGAGAGGAGGAGGTAGAGAAGAAGAAGGAGAGGAGGAGGAAGAGGAGGAGGTAGAGGAGGAGGAGAGGAGGAGGTAGAGAAGGAGAGGAGGAGGAGGAAGAGGAGGAGGTAGAGGAGGAGGAGGAGAGGAGGAGGTAGAGAAGGAGGTAGAGAAGGAGAGGAGGAGGAAGAGGAGGAGGTAGAGAAGGAGAAGGAGAGGAGGGGGTAGAGAAGGAGAGGAGGAGGAAGAGGAGGAGGTAGAGGAGGAGAAGGAGAGGAGGAGGAAGAGGAGGAGGTAGAGAAGGAGAAGGAGAGGAGGAGGTAGAGGAGGAGGTAGAGAAGGAGAGGAGGAGGAAGAGGAGGAGGTAGAGAAGGAGAGGAGGAGGAAGAGGAGGAGGTAGAGAAGGAGAAGGAGAGGAGGAGGAAGAGGAGGAGGTAGAGAAGGAGAAGGAGAGGAGGAGGTAGAGGAGGAGGTAGAGAAGGAGAGGAGGAGGAAGAGGAGGAGGTAGAGAAGGAGAGGAGGAGGAAGAGGAGGAGGTAGAGAAGGAGAGGAGGAGGAAGAGGAGGAGGTAGAGAAGGAGAAGGAGAGGAGGAGGTAGAGGAGGAGGTAGAGAAGGAGAGGAGGAGGACAGAAGGAGGTAGAGAAGGAGAAAGGAGAGGAGGAGGAAGAGGAGGAGGTAGAGGAGGAGAAGGAGAGGAGGAGGACAGAAGGAGGTAGAGAAGGAGAAGGAGAGGAGAGGCAGAGGGAGGTACACGGTCAGGGAGAGGAGGAGGAAGAGGAGGAGGTAGAGGAGAAGAAGGAGAGGAGGAGGAAGAGGAGGAGGTAGAGGAGGAAGAGGAGGAGAGGAGGAGGACAGAAGGAGGAGGTAGAAGAGGAGGACAGAAGGAGGAGGTAGAGGAGGAGGACAGAAGGAGGTAGAGAAGGAGAGGAGGAGGTAGAGAAGGAGAAGGAGAGGAGGAGGAAGAGGAGGTAGAGAAGGAGAGAAGGAGGAGGTAGAGAAGGAGAAGGAGAGGAGGAGGAAGAGGAGGTAGAGAAGGAGAGAAGGAGGAGGAAGAGGAGGAGGTAGAGGAGGAGAAGGAGAGGAGGAGGTAGAGGAGGAGGTAGAGAAGGAGAGGAGGAGGAAGAGGAGGAGGTAGAGAAGGAGAAAGGAGAGGAGGAGGACAGAAGGAGGTAGAGAAGGAGAAAGGAGAGGAGGAGGAAGAGGAGGAGGTAGAGGAGGAGAAGGAGAGGAGGAGGACAGAAGGAGGTAGAGAAGGAGAGGAGGAGGTAGAGAAGAAGAAGGAGAGGAGGAGGAAGAGGAGGAGGTAGAGGAGGAGGAGAGGAGGAGGTAGAGAAGGAGAGGAGGAGGAGGAAGAGGAGGAGGTAGAGGAGGAGGAGGAGAGGAGGAGGTAGAGAAGGAGGTAGAGAAGGAGAGGAGGAGGAAGAGGAGGAGGTAGAGAAGGAGAAGGAGAGGAGGAGAAGGAGGAGGAGGTAGAGAAGGAGGAAGAGGAGAGGAGGAGGAGAGAATGACAGAAACACGATCTGACACTGAGACAGCACCCATCCTGGACCAGCACCCATCCTGGACCAGCACCTATCCTGGACCAGCACCCATCCCGGACCAGCACCTATCCTGGACCAGCACCCATCCTGGACCAGCACCTATCCTGGACCCAGTCTGCTTCCCTGCCATGTCCTGAGGTTTTGGATCTGGTCTCTGGATGACGTCTTCATCCTCCTCCTATGTGAATAATGTCGTGTGATGTGAGTCTCTGCTGTGTGCAGGTGTAGTCTGACCTCCTGCCAGGTCTCCATGGTGATGGAGGTCTCCATGGTGATGGAGGTCACATGGTGATGGAGGTCTCCATGGTGATGGAGGTCACATGGCTCAGGTCCCATTCTGGAAGCTGCTCTCCGTCCTCTTAATCACGTTTTTCATATATATGTTATAAATAATTATAATGTTGTTATCCGTGCTGTATTGTGTACATCGTGTTCTGTGAACATCTGCTGCACCTCCTCTTCTGTTGCTCCTCCTGAGCTTCTCTAAAAGGGTTTTTAGGGAATTTTCGTTGTATTGCTGTACAGACGAAGGCTCCCTGAGAATAATTTGTGACCAGTAACAAACTGAACACCAGTTACAGAAGTGATCTGAACTGGACACATCCTACCTGCACAGGTGAGCTAACATCTGCTAATGCAGACCAACCGGGATGAAGTTATTGTGTTTGGCCCTAAACACCTTAGAAACACATTATCTAATGATAAAGCTGCTCTGGATGGCATTACCCTGGCCTCCAGCACCACCGTAAGGAATCTGGGAGTTATCTTTGATCAGGATATGTCCTTTAACTCCCACATAAATCAAATCTCAAGGACTGCCTTTTTTCCACTTACGTAATATCACAAAAATCACATCCTGTCCCTAAAAGATGCAGAAAAACTAGTTCACGCATTTGTTACTTCTAGGCTGGATTATTGCAATTCCTTATTATCAGGCTGCTCTAACAAGTCTCTAAAGACTCTCCAGCTGGTCCAAACATGACAAACATGATACTCAGTCTGTTAAAAATCAAAACTTTATTCCCATTTTTCCCTTTAATTAAATCAACACAACATCAAAAGAAGCTTCACATTAAATCAAACAATCGACGGACAGACTGACAGCAGTGCTCGTTTCCATGGAAACCAGGAGAGAGTCGGCCCAGAGGTGTGACGTGATTGGCTGAGACGTTTCAGTCTCAGACGTTTGGCTGGCAGTGATTTAAATCAAGCAAAAAAAAAATAAAAACATCAATTAAATCAAAGTACGGCAGCCTCAAGAGTCCAAATAGAAGGGGCGGGGTCAGGTCAGCCGGGGGAGGGGTCAGAGGTTAGTATGGTTGTCTCTTGATGAATCTGGAGAACATGGCATATGCAGCGATTGGTTTATCTGTTGGAACCATGTGACCTGAACCCTGCAGGAAGACAGAGGTCAAAGGTCAGCAAACATCACAAATTGAAGCATGATGTCACAGAAGGTCAGCTGACGACGACGAAGGCATTTACCTTGACGGTGAGGAAGGCGATGTTGTTGAACTCTTTGACGAAGCCTCCAACCTGCCGACCGTCTTCATCATCGTAGAGCCACGGGCGCCTCTGAACCGCCACCTGAGACACAGACTCATTATTTCACCCGGTCCTCACCCGTTCCTCACCTGGACCTCACCTCTTCCTCACCTCTTCCTCACCCTTAACCTCACCCGTAACCTCACCCGTAACCTCACCTGTAACCTCACCCGTAACCTCACCTCTTCCTCACCTCTTCCTCACCTGGACCTCACCTCTTCCTCACCTCTTCCTCACCCGTAACCTCACCCGTAACCTCACCCGTAACCTCACCCGTAACCTCACCTCTTCCTCACCTGTAACCTCACCTGTTCCTCACCCGTAACCTCACCTGTTCCTCACCCGTAACCTCACCTCTTCCTCACCCGTAACCTCACCTGTTCCTCACCCGTAACCTCACCTGTTCCTCACCCGTAACCTCACCTGTAACCTAACCTCTTCCTCACCCGTAACCTCACCTGTTCCTCACCCGTAACCTCACCTGTAACCTCACCTCTTCCTCACCCGTAACCTCACCTGTAACCTAACCTCTTCCTCACCCGTAACCTAACCTCTTCCTCACCCGTAACCTCACCTGTAACCTAACCTCTTCCTCACCCGTAACTTCACCTGTTCCTCACCCGTAACCTCACCTGTAACCTAACCTCTTCCTCACCCGTAACCTCACCCGTAACCTCACCTGTAACCTCACCCGTAACCTCACCTGTAACCTAACCTCTTCCTCACCCGTGACCTCACCCGTTCCTCACCCGTAACCTCACCTGTAACCTCACCCGTAACCTCACCTGTAACCTAACCTCTTCCTCACCCGTAACCTCACCTGTTCCTCACCCGTAACCTCACCTGTAACCTCACCTGTAACCTAACCTCTTCCTCACCCGTAACCTAACCTCTTCCTCACCCGTAACCTCACCCGTAACCTCACCTGTAACCTAACCTCTTCCTCACCCGTAACGTCACCCGTTCCTCACCCGTAACCTCACCCGTAACGTCACCCGTAACCTCACCCGTTCCTCACCCGTAACCTCACCCGTAACCTCACCTGTAACCTCACCCGTAACCTCACCTGTTCCTCACCTGTTCCTCACCCGTAACCTCACCCGTAACCTCACCTGTAACCTAACCTCTTCCTCACCCGTTCCTCACCCATAACCTCACCCGTAACCTCACCTGTTCCTCACCCGTAACCTAACCTGTTCCTCACCCGTAACCTCACCTGTTCCTCACCTGTTCCTCACCCGTAACCTCACCCGTTCCTCACCCGTAACCTCACCCGTAACCTCACCCGTAACCTCACCCGTAACCTCACTCAATCCTAACCTGTAACCTCACTTGTTCCTCACCTATTCCTCACCCGTAACCTCACCCGTTCCTCACTCAATCCTAACCTGTAACCTCACCTGTTCCTCACCTATTCCTCACCCGTAAACTCACCCGTTCCTCACCCGTAACCTCACCCGTAACCTCACCTGTAACCTAACCTCTTCCTCACCCGTTCCTCACCCATAACCTCACTCGTAACCTCACCTGTTCCTCACCCGTAACCTCACCTGTTCCTCACCCGTAACCTCACCTGTTCCTCACCCGTTCCTCACCCGTAACCTCACCCGTTCCTCACCCGTAACCTCACCCGTAACCTCACCCGTTCCTCACTCAATCCTAACCTGTAACCTCACCTGTTCCTCACCTGGACCTCACCTGTAACCTCACCCCTAACCTCACCTGTTCCTCACCCGTAACCTCACCTGTTCCTAACCCGTAACCTCACCCTCCTCACTCGTTCACCTCCGTCACCTGTAGCTCACCTGTTCTCTCTATGATCAGAGTAGAAAGCTTCTCACATTTCACTGCTCTGCATCTTTCAGCTCATATCAGCTGATTAACTTTCATCTTGTGAGTCACCTGATAAAAATGAAACTGAAACTTGAAACTTGTTCAAGATCCTCTGTGAGGGAAGACCCGCCACTCTGTAACCACTATAAACCAGAGTGTTTCTACAGTTCCAACAGAGTGAGACGTCTTCTCTCCAGAGGATCAGAACCAATCAGATCCTTCGCCTCCTCCCTCCTTCTCCCCCTGAACTCTCAACTTCCAAAACCAAAGTGATGAAAAACGTGGAAACACAAACTGATCGAATGGAGAAAGAGACGGGAGCCTCTGAACGGAAGACTGATCAGTTCAATTAAACCAATACTCACTGATATCACAGCTGATTCCATTTATTGATAATGTGGATATGAAGTTACCTGCTGCTGCAGAGACTCCACAAACCACTCGTCCCCCATGAAGTTACAGGCCATGTCCACGTCCCCGTTATACACCAGGACCCGGTACTTCTGCAGAGACAACACCACTGTCACCACTGAAGAATCATGTCACACATTATTGATCCTCTAATGTTATCAGTATACTCTATGTTCATAGAGTCTGATGTGCTGAAGAACAGCTGTGAGTTTGGATTAAATAGTTAAAAACGTGAGCAGTCGGGTACTGGAGGAACGGCCGGCTGATAAAACTTCCTCAATAGAAAACGTTCAATATAATTAATCTGAGAGGGAGAAGCCGTCTCTGGAGCTACGCTGGGTCGGCCCGCACCGGCTACTGGGGGCTGGCTGACTCCATTAACCAACGACTGGTTTTCCAGTTCACTGAACGTCGCCTTCAACGCGGCAGATAAACTATATTTATTTACTCAATTCAGGAAATCTCACGATTCGATTCAAAATCAGGTCTCAATTCAATAAATTCATAGATTTTATTCTAGATCGATGTTTGGAGTCTTTCGTTTGACTGCTGTGGACACTTTTATAGATCTCAAATAAAAAAGATCACACTGAATCAAAATGTAAACATTTGCTGCTCAACGTCAACCTGAGTCAGATTTATGTTCCTTTACTGTAATGGGGAATTGCTGATCACTCAATAAACACACAAAGAGAGCATTGTCAGGTTATGAAATAATGTAATCAAATAATACAATCAGAAGTATAATGCATCATAGTTCTGGGGACAAAGATACCACCTAGCTATCTTCTCTTTGTCTGAAAGGTTAACCAGTCCCTTAAATACTGCTCGTACAGAATTTAAGACATCTGTTTACTAACCTTACAGGTCAGCAACCCTCAGATAGAAACATAAGTCAAAAGTTCAGCTAACCTAGGAACAGACTTTCTTCACGACCATATATGACAGTACATAAGCACCAAGTAACATCACAAAATAACATCACTACTATATTAAATTAAGGACAAACCACACTATCCTCTAAAGCTTATCAGTTTTACACATAAACATCTACATAACTACAGTTTATCTTATCACTGGCTCAGGTAAAGGTATAACAGAATAAACTTAACTGTTAGACACACAACTGCCTCATCTTACACAGCAAAGAACTAAGTTTAGAATAGACACAGCACACACACACTAACACTAAACTGAACTTAAACACTGTCTGAAACATGTATGATATATTGAAGAAATACATCAAATGATAACCTGTTATTCAGTTTTCTATTACATTAGTTCAGTCAGCAGGAAACCAGAGCGGCTCAAATTCATATTTAATACAAAAATAAAAACGATTGCAAAGATAAACTGCTAAGTGTAAAACCTCAAATAACATAAATTCCTCCTTTAATTAACAAAATCAAACAAACAATAGCAGCCTGCTACATTTAGCTGCGAATTGATCACTATTAGCAGGTGATTATTATGACCAATTTTGTTTCTTTTTTTAAATTTCTCATGCAGATTACCATCTAATTGATATTTATATATTTACTACATGAATATAAAGTAAAGAAACGGCAGCTTCACTATTTACTGAACTTAATTAACTGTTTCTAAACACAGAGCAGCTTGTTAAACGCTTGTTGTTTCGCTGCTGCGTCTCGTTGGCTCGTTATTGGCAGTTTGTCATAAACGTCGAGGAGACGACGTTTTTCACTGAGAGAAAATTAATTTCTCGTTCCCGCCCTCAGATAACCAGCTGGCAGCAGACCTGCTGTGCGTTGAGGCTGCGGGGGGGGGGGGGGGGCTGCAGGGGGCCGCAGCCAGAAAGATGAACCAGAATCAACTTTTGGAGAAACGCAGCCTGTAACGCTGTGCAGCCTGCCGTATGACAGAAACATTACTAGGAAGAGGGGAGGACATTTCTCTTCGTTTGATAACGTGAACAGTAAAGTTCGGCTCTGCTGACGACTTCCCGACTCATTTCAAACAGACGAGAGGGAGAAGCGGTGGTCGAGCGATGAGGAGAGGGAGCGCTGGTAACGTTAGTGAGGAAGCTGCTGAATCAGATCAATCAAACGTTATTTTCTGACTGTTTCACAGCGGTTACTAATAAATAATCCCACGATGGCACAAACCTGCGGAGGAGTGCTGCAGCGCCTGATAACGGCATTAATATGTCGTAATGATCGCCTTCATCGCCGATGGAGCAGGTTGTATTTGTTTTTTTTTGGCGCACCCCCATCATTTACGTACCATTATCACTAAACGCGGCAGAGGAATAGCTAAACACATAACACACCAAGCAAGAGAAAGCAGGGGAGTGAGATGGAGAAGCCATCACTACTGATGAGCTAAAGTTACTAGCAGATCTGAATAGTGTGTAAACAAATGTTGGATAAGTGAGAGAGTCGCTCGAAGAAGGAGAGTACTGAGACTGTTTGAGCAGAACTAGTATAAGTTTAAATTACCGCAGTAATGAAGAATACGGCAACATTTACTGAGTTGTCAGTAAACAAACTGCAACCTGAAATGAGACAATAAGTTTACCGCAGGAGTGATTTCTGTAGACTCTGTATTGTGGTTGTTTTCATTTGTATGATTTAGTTGGAATTGAAATGTTTTAAATGTTATGTGTTACTGGACTCTGCAGTCTGAGCCGTCTTACATGTGTGCTGTATCACACTGCAGGACTTCATTTTTTTATTAAAGGATAACTCCATCTGTGTTTTTTATCTGGGTTGTTCAAATGGAAACGCTCACTCAGCCGTTAGCGGTTTAGCAGAGTAGCAACAGTGAGCTCAGTGTGTCTCTGTGGCTACTGGCTCGGCTGGTCTATACTGGTTTACATGTAGTAACGTCATCATGCAGAAACCCACATCAGGTCGCACAGGAAACAGTTTTTAGAAGGGCTTGGAAAACAGCATTTTAACACTAAAACATACGTACTTCGACCAAATTTTGAATTTTTGGATTTGAACCTAAAAAAAATAAATGTACCGGCTCTTAAGATATTTTGAGGAAAAGAGACGGAGAGGGATCTCACTCATGCATGTTTTTAAATTGAAAAAACATTTTATCACTATAACTGTTTGAATGTTTCAGATTAGTGAAATGTTCCAGCTGGCAAGTGTTTGTCATGTTCTGACCATAAAGAATAGTTCAAAACCAGTTAATCGTCTGGTTTCTTCAACTTTCACTCAGGAACAAGAATCAGCCTTTAAACTAGAAACATAATAATTTGACATTTGTTGAGATAATTATTGATCGACTGGTATGAAAACTTTTATCATGATAACATCTTTGGCCACATCACCTAACTGACCAGAGCAGCGAGCAGTTTCAGGTACTGTTTCCTGACGTCCATGTAGAGACGACCGTAGTTCAGATTCACCTCAGAGCTGCAATACATGGCAGAGGTCAAAGGTCAGCACGTCAAAAAGGTCATGGACATACAAATTACCTGGGTAATTTACTAGTTCAGGTGTGTACACAGGTGTATACAGGTGTTTGCAGTGTTACCTGCAGATGACCCAGTCCAGAGCTTTGGGGCTGATGTGCAGAGCTTCTCTGACGTACTTGTTGTTCAGGTAGAGGGAGGAGGGGGTGGAGTTAGTGCAGGGAGGGTCCAGACGCACCGATTGGTGGCGGGACGCCAGACTTTGTAACTTCTACACACACACACACACACACACACACACACACACACACACACAGTCAGAGGAACATCTGTCCTCAGGTGAGTGTGATGACAGCAGCTGGTTTCTACAGACCTGGTTCCACAGCTGAGTCCATGGATGGTTGATGAAGGAGTTTCCCAAATCTCTGATCACCAGCTCACCTCGCTCAACACTGATGACAACAACAGAAAGTCAACACCTGTCCTCTCTGTGGCCCACACCTGCAGCAGGTGAGTCTCATTACAGCAAGGCTTACCTGACCCTCTGGTGGACTCCGCCTGGACAGGAAGCGTACAGGTTGTACATGTTCAATCCTGAACCATAGACGATTACCTGAACTTCAGACACCTGCAGAGGAGACACAACACCTGAGACACCTGAACAGGTACCAACTGTTTCACCTTGTTAGACCAGTTAGAACCAGAGATAAACCAGTTCAGACCAGTTAGAATCTAAGGTAAACCAATTTAGACCAGTTCAGACTGCTTAGAACTTGAGATAAACCAGTTCGGACTGGTTAAAACCTGAGATAAACCGGTTCAGACTGGTTAAAACCTGAGATAAACCAGTTCAGACTGCTTAGAACCTGAGATTAACCAGTTCGTACTGGTTAGATCCTGAGATAAACAAGTTTAGACCTGTTAAGACTCACGCTGATGGAGCAGTTAGGGTTCTGGCTGTTGTAGAAGTTGCAGGTCCCATCGCTGCAGCAGAAGCTCTGCAGTTCCGTCCACAGTCGACTTCCCAGCAGGCCGTGGTAGTAGGCGAAGAACACCAGAGAGTTATCGTTCATCTCGTAGCTGGACATCCCGTTTCCCACAGCAATGCCCTGCCAGACGGTCCAGACAGGTGAGACACAGTTAGCATCACTAGCTCGCTAACATTAGCATTCTACAAGCTAACAGCAATCTGACAGTTTTGTCTTTACCCCAAATCACCACGTCCCTGTAGTACTGCGCCGTCATTACATTAGTACTGCAGTATTAGCGTGTAGTACTGCGCCGTTATTACATTAGTACTACAGTATCAGCGTGTAGTACTGCAGTATCAGCGTGTAATACTACAGTATCAGCGTGTAATACTACAGTATCAGCGTGTAGTACTGCAGTATCAGCGTGTAATACTACAGTATCAGCGTGTAGTACTACAGTATCAGCGTGTAGTACTGCAGTATCAGCGTGTAATACTACAGTGTCAGCATGTAGTACTGCAGTATCAGCATGTAATACTACAGTGTCAGCGTGTAGTACTGCAGTATGAGCATGTAATACTGCAGTATCAGCGTGTAGTACTACAGTATCAGCGTGTAGTACTGCAGTATCAGCGTGTAATACTACAGTATCAGCGTGTAGTACTACAGTATCAGCGTGTAGTACTGCAGTATCAGCGTGTAATACTACAGTGTCAGCATGTAGTACTGCAGTATCAGCATGTAATACTACAGTGTCAGCGTGTAGTACTGCAGTATGAGCATGTAATACTGCAGTATCAGCGTGTAGTACTACAGTATCAGCGTGTAGTACTGCAGTATCAGCGTGTAATACTACAGTGTCAGCGTGTAGTACTGCAGTATGAGCATGTAATACTGCAGTATCAGCGTGTAGTACTGCAGTATCAGCGTGTAGTACTGCAGTATGAGCATGTAATACTGCAGTATCAGCGTGTAGTACTGCAGTATCAGCGTGTAGTACTGCAGTATCAGCGTGTAGTACTGCAGTATCAGGGAGTACCTGCAGGTTCAGGCTGGGGTCCTCCATCACTCTCTCAGCGAGCGTGGGGATGTAGATTCCTCCGTAACTCTCTCCAGTCAGGAAAAGTTGGTTCTTGCTGAACTCTGGAAAGAGGCGGAAGAACTCCTTGAGAGCCAGGTAGTTGTTCATCGACACCTGCGGAGGAAAACACTTTAATCACGTGACAGTGAACAATGAGCCGATAAGGAGACGAGTTAGCGGCCGTCACTGACCTCGGTGTCATTGGTGACGTATTTCTGATCGTCAGAGTACGAGAATCCGACTCCTGCTGGAGACTCCAGGTACAACATGTTGGCGATCTGCTCGGAAACAGTAAACCAATCAGCTTTTAGGAAACACACAGAAATTAACCATGTGACCAACATCAAACCACCTGAGTCACATGACAGCGGGCAGGTATGTAACTGATTAACTCACCTTGTTCCAAGAGTACGGGTTGTACTGCAGTGTCACGCCGTCATTCTGGATCTGAAACAACACAGGGCAACAGGTGTCACTGTGACATCACACTGAGGCAGGTGGGTGTGGGTCAGGTGGGTGGAGTTTAAGTTACCTACCAGGAAGGGTCCGTGTTCAGTCAGCAGTCCGTCCAGAGAGCTGCAGCCAGGGCCGCCGTTCAGCCACAACACCATGGGGTCAGAGGACGGGTTGTTCTGGGACTCCACAAACCTGCAACACCAACACGACAGGTGACCTCACTACAGGTGATATACCGACACGCAGGCCGACGTTACCACCGACACGCAGGCCGACGTTACTCTGGATGGCATTACCCTGGCCTCCAGCACCACCGTAAGGAATCTGGGAGTTATCTTTGATCAGGATATGTCCTTTAACTCCCACATAAATCAAATCTCAAGGACTGCCTTTTTCACTTACGTAATATCACAAAAATCACATCCTGTCCCTAAAAGATGCAGAAAAACTAGTTCACGCATTTGTTACTTCTAGGCTGGATTATTGCAATTCCTTATTATCAGGCTGCTCTAACAAGTCTCTAAAGACTCTCCAGCTGGTCCAGAATGCAGCTGCACGTGTTCTGACTAAAACTAGAAAAAGAGATCACATTTCTCCCATTTTAGCTTCGCTGCATTGGCTTCCTGTAAAATCTAGAATATAATTTAAAATCCTTCTCCTAACTTACAAAGCCCTTAATGGTCAGACACCATCATATATTGAAGAGCTCATAGTACCGTATTATCCCACTAGAACACTGCGCTCCCAGTATGCAGCTTACTGGTGGTCCCTACAGTCTTTAAAAGTAGAATGGGAGGCAGAGCTTTCAGCTATCAGGCTCCTCTCCTGTGGAACCATCTTCCAGATTGGGTCCGGGGTGCAGACACCCTCTCTATGTTTAAGAGTAGGCTTCAAACTTTCCTTTTTGATAAAGCTTATAGTTATTTTAAATAATTTAAAGGGGAGTTTTTCCTGCTGCTGATGGAGGAATTGTTGCGTGTCTGTAAATTAAAGAGTTCGGTCTAGACCTGCTCTGTGTGAAAGGTGCCCTGAGATGACTTTTTGTTGTGATTTGGCGCTTTATAAATAAAATTGAATTGAATAGTGCGGGTGAGTTACAGGTGAGTCAGTACTGACCAGTAGTGCAGGTGTTTGCCATCGGCCACGCTCAGGTATCCCGAGTATTGTCTGAAGCTCGGCTGTTTCTGCAGACCGGGCAGGTAGGTCACCTCGTCTGCAGCCGGAGCCGCATCACCGCCCAGCAGAGAGCACAGGAAGTAACACAGCAGCAACGCCACCTGCATCTGAAATCAGACAGGAAGTGACATCATCAACACCTGCATCTGAGAAGTAGGTCAGAATCTACATGAACACACCCACTTGGTTAGGTTTAGGCATGAGGAGGGTGGGGCGGGGGGGGGGGGGGACAGCTAGACCATGGATGTATAAAGAGAACTGGATACAGCGTTGGAGGCGGGGCCTGTTCATTCCTATGAAAGTTGCTCAGTGGCTCATGAAGCCAAAAAAGTTCATCTTCCACATCTGTTGGGCCGATAGAGCGAGTGCACTGGTGACTTCCGCTTGCTGAGTTGGTTATTTCCGGTTCAGCCCTCCGGCTAACACGGCGGGGGAGGAAACTCTTCTCGGCTTTTGAAATGTGATCAGTTTGTCAAATGTGCTTCAAAGCTGTTCCTGTATCCAGTTCTCTTTATACGTCCATGAGATAAATCAGACAGGAAGTGACATCATCAACACCTGCCTCTGAAACCAGACAGGAAGTGACATCAACACCTGCCTCAGAGTAGACAGGAAGTGACATCAACACCTGCCTCTGAGAGTAGACAGGAAGTGACATCATCACCTGCCCCTGAAACCAGACAGGAAGTGACATCACACCACGTGTCTGAGTTCAGGTTTCTGTTTAAAGAGCTCTTTCATGTGAGGAAGTGAAGCTGCGTGCAGACCAATGATCTGATTGGTTAGTGAGTTGTGATGTCACAGAGGGGCTGCAGGTAGAACACCTCATATTTTAGAGAAGTGTGTTTCCGTCTCGGCAGCCACGTTTCTCTGTTCAGCGTCTTCAGGTTAGGCTAACCTACTGTTGCTAACTTTAGTGCTAACACTTTTCCAGCAGTTGGGAAATAACAGACGTGACTTTTCTTGGTCCTGAGAGGCTGCAGCATTTATTAACTGACACACTGACGACTTCCTGCTAAACCTTTTCCTGCTCTGCTCGCATTCACCGTCACTTTTCTGCCGCTTGCTAACCACTCACTCGCTACGCACTCACATAACGCGCCGCCTTGTTCCTTAAAGCGGCTGCAGAGAGTTTCCCGGGCAGAGACAGAGGTTGACTCATGTTTCAGAGCAGCAACACACAGAAGCTCTTAAACGCTACTGATTTCCAAATGAACGGATATTTGACGTTATTTTTGGCAAGAAAAAAATGGTTTTGGTCTGGCGGGAAACACTTACTTCCTGTAAGGTTTCCACCCAGTGACAAATGTTTAATTAATTAATGTAATGAAGTTTGTCAGAACAGGACTGAAAGAGTTAAACTCACACTGAAGCTACTTCCTGTTCGCAGGTCAGTTCAGGCAAACAGCTGAAGTTTAAAACAGGATTTCAAAAGGAGCCGAATTTATTAAATTAAGTTACAGATTTATGATGCGTCTCGTTTTTCCTCAGAGAGGAAATAAAAGTTAAATGTATTTATTGAAGTGTGTTTGGTGGACAGACAGCAGACTCAGCGGCTCTGCACCAGATCAAACATGTGACACTTTAAGGAAGTAACGGGTGCGGTTAGTTCGCCACGAGCCGATTTACCGCAGTTACACATTAAAACTGTGTTTCTCATTTTCAACCTTTAACTCGGACTGTTTCTGTTCACAAGACGAGATGTTCAAATGTATTTCTGAATTAAGTTTGGCGGAAAACACGTGACAAACTAACTTCACTGTGAAAACAAACCAGACTAAATACAGACTGACTTCACTCACACTTACACACTCACACTTACACACTCACACTCACTCACACTCACTCACACACACACACACTCACACTTACACACTCACACTCACACTCACTCACACACACACACACTCACACTCACTCACTCACACTCACTCACACACACACACACTCACACTCACTCACACACACACACACTCACACTTACACACTCACACTCACACTCACTCACACACACACACACTCACACTCACTCACTCACACTCACTCACACTTACACACACACTCACAGCCGAGTTTAACTGAGTCTCGGTCAGGTGAGATGATACCGGAACTAACCTTGCTCCCGTGTTCACCGGGTTTTAGTTCAGCAGGTAAAGTTGGTTTGACTGCAACTGCCGACAATGAAGAATCACAACAAGTCATATGACGCTGCGGGTCACATGACCACACCCCCCTACCGGTCATATGACCAGAACAAGATTTTTTTTTAAGCTTTGACGCAGACACGCTGGAAACGCTGCGACGTGACGTCAGGTTGTAGTTTAACTACATATTCAGAGTATTATTATTAAAGCCACAGCTCGTCGCTCTTCATGTCATGACAATCAGCTGCTATTTGATAAAAATCAGCTGCTATTTGATAAAAATCAGCTGTAGTCCATGAAATAGTGCAGAAACATTTCAAGCATCTTAACTGCATCCACGTTTCTTCTGAGGACGCAACGAAACTACGCAGGAAACGTGTTCTTTCCTCTGAAGCGACGTCTGTTACTAACGATGATCAACAGCTGATGAACAGCTGATGAACAGTGATGGAGTTTGTGTTGGCACGCATGCGCACTGTGACACTAATAAAGCTGCACAGTTATCATCACTGCAGCAGCTGTTTCCGCTCTGCAGCCTCATACCTGCAAACACCTGCATCCAGTATTTATACTATGTACTGCAGTATTTATACTGTGTACTGCAGTATTTATACTGTGTCCTGCAGTATTTATACTATGTACTGCAGTATTTATACTGTGTCCTGCAGTATTTATACTGTGTACTGCAGTATTTATACTACGTACTGCAGTATTTATACTGCGTACTGCAGTATTTATACTATGTACTGCAGTATTTATACTGTGTCCTGCAGTATTTATACTATGTACTGCAGTATTTATACTGAGTCCTGCAGTATTTATACTATGTACTGCAGTATTTATACTGTGTCCTGCAGTATTTATACTGAGTCCTGCAGTATTTATACTATGTACTGCAGTATTTATACTGTGTCCTGCAGTATTTATACTGTGTACTGCAGTATTTATACTATGTCCTGCAGTATTTATACTGTGTCCTGCAGTATTTATACTATGTACTGCAGTATTTATACTATGTACTGCAGTATTTATACTGTGTCCTGCAGTATTTATACTATGTACTGCAGTATTTATACTATGTACTGCAGTATTTATACTGTGTACTGCAGTATTTATACTATGTCCTGCAGTATTTATACTGTGTCCTGCAGTATTTATACTGTGTACTGCAGTATTTATACTACGTACTGCAGTATTTATACTGCGTACTGCAGTATTTATACTATGTACTGCAGTATTTATACTGTGTCCTGCAGTATTTATACTATGTACTGCAGTATTTATACTGAGTCCTGCAGTATTTATACTATGTACTGCAGTATTTATACTGTGTCCTGCAGTATTTATACTGAGTCCTGCAGTATTTATACTATGTACTGCAGTATTTATACTGTGTCCTGCAGTATTTATACTATGTACTGCAGTATTTATACTATGTACTGCAGTATTTATACTGTGTACTGCAGTATTTATACTATGTCCTGCAGTATTTATACTATGTCCTGCAGTATTTATACTATGTACTGCAGTATTTATACTATGTACTGCAGTATTTATACTGTGTCCTGCAGTATTTATACTGTGTACTGCAGTATTTATACTATGTACTGCAGTATTTATACTGTGTCCTGCAGTATTTATACTGTGTACTGCAGTATTTATACTATGTACTGCAGTATTTATACTATGTACTGCAGTATTTATACTGTGTCCTGCAGTATTTATACTGTGTCCTGCAGTATTTATACTATGTACTGCAGTATTTATACTGTGTACTGCAGTATTTATACTATGTCCTGCAGTATTTATACTATGTACTGCAGTATTTATACTGTGTCCTGCAGTATTTATACTATGTACTGCAGTATTTATACTATGTACTGCAGTATTTATACTGTGTACTGCAGTATTTATACTATGTACTGCAGTATTTATACTGTGTCCTGCACTATTTATACTGTGTCCTGCAGTATTTATACTACGTACTGCAGTATTTATACTACGTACTGCAGTATTTATACTATGTACTGCAGTATTTATACTGCGTACTGTGTCTTGCAGTATTTATACTGTGTACTCACCTGTCTGCTACCACAGGTGTGTCTCCTGTCTGAATATTAATGAGCTGACCTGAGCACTGATTGGCTGTTACTCCACACCTTTATTGAACTAGTTACCATGGCAACAATGAACAGCGAAACTGAAGTCAAATGTACAGAAGACACTTTATTAAAAAACAAACGAAGAAGGTAAAAAAAACCATGTGTACAGCAGGAGAGTCTGAGGAGGCGGGGCTTCTTCAGGGCCGAGGGGGCGGTCTCATCCCGGGAGGGGGTGGTCCTAAAACAGCAGACCAGAGAGGTCACATGATCAGTTTACAGTGTGTCACATTGTACAAGATGCTGCAACGTGATTGGCCGAACCCCATCTCCCGCTTACCTCTCATGCCGGGGGGCGGCGGCCTCATGCCCGGGGGAGGCATCCCCATCGGAGCGCCTCGACCAGGAGGCATCCCCATCGGAGGACCCATCGGGGGCCGCATGCCGGGGGGCGGGCCCATCATACCTGCAAGTGGAGGAGCCATGGAACAACCAGTCAGCTGACAGAAGCTGGGTAACAACCAATAAGCTCACAGTAAGAAGAGCCAATCAAACGCAAGCATCCGACATCACAGTTCTCACCTGGTGGCGGGGCTCCACGGCCCATGGGGGGCGGGGCTCCTCGTCCAGGTGGATACTGCGTAGGTGCTCCTGCGATGCTCGCCCCGGCTGCTGCCGCGGCAACCGTCCCTCTGCCCTGCGGGGTCATCACCTGGGAGACACACAGGAAGCTGTCATCACCTGAGCAGACACACCACACCTGAGCGCACGCACACTGTTACCATGGTTACCTGCTGCGAGGGCCCGCCCACCCCCCTGACGGGTCCCGCCAGACCAGCGGGAGCCTGAGGCATCGGAGCGCCGGCAGGAACGCCGCGACCCGCCGCACGACCAACACCCGGACCTCCGGCCACGCCTGCTAAAGGTACACGAGCGATCCCCGTCTGCAGGTCAAAGGTCAATCACAACATTATTTAACTGTCACATGATTAAACATCATCAGGTTCTGATGACGTCACCACAGGAGCCTCTCCTATTGGCTGCAGGGTCACACTTACATCTTTAGGGGGCGGGCCCTCCACCGTCATGGAGACCAGGTTCTCCCCCCTCAGCAGGACCAATCCCAGAACCCTCTTCTCCTCGCGCTCCGGCTGCTTTGAGTTCTTCGGCCTGATGAGAAAGACAGATGTTACCCAGCATGCCTCACTGCTCTCAGGTCATTCTACCCAGCATGCCTCACTGCTCTCAGGTCATTCTACCCAGCATGCCTCACTGCTCTCAGGTCATTCTACCCAGCATGCCTCACTGCTCACATTCTACCCAGCATGCCTCACTGCTCACATTCTACCCAGCATGCCTCACTGCTCACAGGTCATTCTACCCAGCATGCCTCACTGCTCACAGGTCATTCTACCCAGCATGCCTCACTGCTCACAGGTCATTCTACCCAGCATGCCTCACTGCTCACATTCTACCCAGCATGCCTCACTGCTCACATTCTACCCAGCATGCCTCACTGCTCACATTCTACCCAGCATGCCTCACTGCTCACAGGTGACATGTTTACTGAGTTTGTGCTTCAAGGTTCAGTTTGACAGAAACTTAACACCTGTCACACTATTATTATTATTATTATTATCACTACTACATGTGATTGGAGCGTGCGAGGCTGGGAGGAGGACGTGAGAATCTTAGTTATGACATCTGTTGGGTCACTAGTGACCACATGAGTCCTGGTTGTTTGCACCTAAGATGTGAAACTTCACCCAGTTTAACAAAACCAGAGAACCGCCTCTTCTCTCCCTGTTTCTCCTCACAGCTGCTGCTGGAGCAGCTCTCTGCCGCTCGGCCCGCCGCCGCCGCTCGGCTCTCTGCCGCTCGGCCCGCCGCCGCCGCTCGGCTCTCTGCCGCCGTCGCTCGGCTCTCTGCCGCCGTCGCTCGGCTCTCTGCCGCCGTCGCTCGGCTCTCTGCCGCCGTCTGCTCACAGCAGACACACAGAACTCTTTTCTTTACGGCTGAAGACGTGAGAGCCTGCCTGAGACTCAGAAAGTAAGTTTTCTGGCGCCAGCAGCTGCCAGCAGAGCAGAGTTAGCTCGCCGCTAACAGCACAGAGCAGAGTTAGCTCGCCGCTAACAGCACAGAGCAGAGTTAGCTCGCCGCTAACAGCACAGAGCAGAGTTAGCTCGCCGCTAACAGCACAGAGCAGAGTTAGCTCGCCGCTAACACGGACTCACAAAGGAGCGACTCGGACCCTCTGACCTGCACGACTGGAGCACCGGCGTCCCGGCAACGCCTCAGCCTGTCTCTTCAGCACAAAGAGTCTTCTTCATGGACCGGTAACAGCTGGGCGTCGCCGTGCAACATAGTGAAGCGTAACACGGCTGAGCAAGAACGTTTAACTTAATCAATGTATTGAACATGTATTGATTTGGCAAATATCCTTCATCCAACTGTTGTTGTTCATAGTCAGGTTATCGCATAGCTACAGACCTCCACAGACCTCTACAGACCTCCACAGACCCCCACAGACCTCCACAGACCCCCACAGACCCCCACAGACCTCCACAGACCTCCACAGACCCCCACAGACCTCCACAGACCCCCACAGACCCCCACAGACCCCCTCAGACCCCCACAGACCTCCACAGACCCCCACAGACCTCCACAGACCCCCACAGACCCCCACAGACCCCCTCAGGCCTCCACAGACCTCCACGTTAAAATACCAACTTTCAACCTGCTACAAACACGTTTGCAGATCGTTTCTCGGTTCACGTCGACTTTCGGGGGAAGTTTTATATAAACTCAGCTGTTTACAGTTTATCTGCATCATTAAGGTCGTGTGTGGCAGGTCGGCGCCATCAGACCATAAAAAGTCTTTTCAGTGTTTGAACTAACGGATCCTCTAAAGAGTCCACGTTCAGTTTTTCCTTTAAGAACATTTTAATGTTTCTTTAGTGAACAGAAATAAACTCATCAAGTCTCTGATGTCATCGCTCGCCTGATGTTTTAACCGTTAAATCACCAGCAGACGCCGACCGCAATAACAGCAAAGGTTATTGAACAACAACAACTCCCATGATGCTTCACTACTTCACCACGTCATCAAACTCCATCTTTTGTTAAATCGCTTCGATGATTAAAATGATGATGCAGGGCCCCGAACCTCATGTTGAACACCCTCTTACAATCAATACTGACTATGACAGGATGACCTCTGACCCCAGGTGGACCTACAGTACTGAATATAACAGGATGACCTCTGACCCCAGGTGGACCTACAGTACTGAATATAACAGGATGACCTCTGACCCCAGGTGGACCTACAGTACTGAATATAACAGGATGACCTCTGACCCCAGGTGGACCTACAGTACTGAATATAACAGGATGACCTCTGACACCAGGTGGACCTACAGCAGTGAATATAACAGGATGACCTCTGACCCCAGGTGGATCTACAGTACTGACTATAACAGGATGACCTCTGACCCCAGGTGGACCTACAGTACTGAGTATAACAGGATGACCTCTGACCCCAGGTGGACCTACAGTACTGAATATAACAGGATGACCTCTGACCCCAGGTGGACCTACAGCAGTGAATATAACAGGATGACCTCTGACCCCAGGTGGACCTACAGTACTGAGTATAACAGGATGACCTCTGACCCCAGGTGGACCTACAGCAGTGAATATAACAGGATGACCTCTGACCCCAGGTGGACCTACAGCAGTGAATATAACAGGATGACCTCTGACCCCAGGTGGACCTACAGTACTGAATATAACAGGATGACCTCTGACCCCAGGTGGACCTACAGCAGTGAATATAACAGGATGACCTCTGACCCCAGGTGGACCTACTTGATCTTCCTGAACTCGTCGCAGTCACACAGGATCAGGTTCATGTGCTTGTCGAAGGCCTTGAAGGTGCCGATGAAGATGCGTCCGTCCTGCAGGATGCATCTCATCCTGAAGTCGATGTGCTGCAGCATCTTGCTGCTCTTTCCCACCGTCTGAGGACCAATCAGACACCAGCGTTACTATGACATCATCATACAGCGCTGTAGAGACGCGTTACAGCTACACATACTCGTGTTGTGTGTACACTGTGTGTGTGTGTGTGTGTGTGTGTGCACGAACGAACAACAGCGCAGCTTTGTGTGAAAATGTGATCGGCAATAAATCGTATGTATGATCAGCTGAAAATTGGCTGGTTCTGATTGGTGCATCTCTGCAGCTCTGACATCATCGTCACATGATCGACATACAGCGACGCTTCAGCTGAGAAACTTTATTAACTTTATTTAAGACGATCACATTAGTTACAACTCATCAGAGTATCAATAAAGTACCAATATTTAATACGCGTTTGTCTAACAGGGAGCACACACACACACACACACACATATTAACACACACACACACACAGAGTTCCTGTTTGTTTGAGTTCATCTCTAATGTTTGTTTTGTTTAAAGATGTATTGATCAGTGATTTGTGTTGCTGAGATTATTATATAAATTATAAATTATATAATCCTGCTGCTGTTAAATATAAACAGAATGTTTGTAACTCAAACACTGTTGAGATATTTTCAGTAAGAAGTTTGCTTTCAGCTGAAGTTCATTGTTTCATTATTAAAGCTTCTCACAGGTTCTTATCGTCATTAGCTTGATTAGCTTAATTAGCTTAATTAGCACCAGACTCCGTTTAATAAACACGTGATTTAAGGGCAGTTTTACAGTTTGAGACACTTTTCATTCAGGACGCCAAACTTTCCACAACACCGGCAGCTAGCAGGGCAGCTAACGGCTAACAGACCGAACCGGTCTGTCCCGGTAAATCACCGGCTGTTCCCCCAACGAACCCCGTTACCGGCCCGCAGCACCGAGAGCTGAATATGAACTGATTATCGATCATATTTCTAATCAGTTTGGCTGCGCGCAGAGCTGCTCAGCGACGTTCATCGGACGTTCATTCAAACCGCCGCCATTGTTGAAATAAACTGTGAACCGGAGAAATGCTCCGCTGCGCGCGGCGGGCAGCACGCGGCCTTTTACCCGGGAAACACTCACCATATTTGCGGTTCTGATGGCTCCGATTCACGCCGGATTCACAGAACAAACCCAAAAAATGGACCCGCGGAGCTCCCGCCAGGCCGTCTTTATCAGAGACTCACAGGAAGTGACGTAGTGTGCCGCAGCTGAACTGTTCCTACCCGAACACAGGAAACAGAGGCTGCGGCCTAAAAGTTCCTCCTGCCGTTTGATTAATGTACAAAAGAATAAACAGCAGGATGTGTTCACATAACAACAGAAAAAAACATGTAAAAAATGTAAAAGAAAGTTTAACTTTCTAATGCTATAAATGAACGCTGGGGGGGGGGGGGGGGCTGTTACAGTTTTAATTGCTTTTTGTTTTAGAGAGTGTTCAATTGAACAAATGAATTGTTTGAACTCTTTGCTAAAGGCAATAAAGTACAGTTTCTTACCTGTAAATTTATAGATATGGAATTATATAATAATAAGATTTATCATGTACACATAAGTGTTTTTCTGTGTTATTTTCCAGGAAACCAAACAAAACATCCAAAGTTAAATAAAACTTTCATGAATATTTTCAGTGCTGAAAACACAAAAGTTTTGCCAGAAATTCTTCAGTGCAGAAATAAATGCACAGCAGGTTCTGGACTGAAACTACAACTCACATCAATGTTAAATCTTTCTTTAACAGTTTTTAGCTGGAGAGACTTTGTGAACGAGTTTAAAGGAAATTTCTTTAACTTTATTGTTGATTAAGTATTGATTAGGTAGAAGCCATGCAGGCCACAAACTGGTTCCAGTATGAAATCACATATGGTGATGTAGTAAAATCTGATCTGTTGTTATTGTTCTGGAGATAAAAAGAGATTTAAACAGCAAAGACTTTTACATCATCTGGTGTTACGGGGACATTATATTCTGACCATCATCCCACTGAAATAACTGATCTACCAACACAATGTTACTGTAAAAACAATATTCCATAAAGACAGATGTGTGTTTATATCCTTGTTATTCCATATAAAATAGTTATGAGGTGAAAAAATGTGTTTGTAGATGAGAGACCAAGTTTTACAGATTTTATCAATATTATAGTTACAAACAAAAAAAAAAGTTTAATCCACCCAGTTTAGATAAAATATGGAGAGATATAATATTCCAAGTGGAGGGAAAGTTTCTGAAAAGTTGCTTCAGCCAATTTATCTTAAACGTATTATTTAATGTATAATGATCTCACTATAACGATCACATATGAATTCATGAGACTGAAGAGGATTTTGTCTCTTTTAGTGGTTTGTTATGAGGATGTCAGTCAGTCTGCCAGTAAAACATCTTTTAACCTCTAATCCTCGACCTCGATGGAAAACGATGTGAAACTCACGCTGGGCCGCGTGATCATGTGACGGCGGATGTTATTGACGAGGGTCTGCTGTGGTGAAACTATAATGTTCTGAAGATGGACGACAGAAAGAGCATCTCAGATACTTCGCCGGGTCGTTCTCACCGTGTTGCTCCGTGTTTCATGTTTCACTTCATCAGGTGGGATTGAATTAAAACATAAAAGCTACTCTCACACTGAGAATCACTGCTCATCGTCCTGAATCCTGATTATTGTATGAAAATAAAAGTTAAATGTGTGAAAGATTATTATATATATTATAAAATAAACAGAAGAGTCATTCATAAAATTCTAAAACAAATTAACACCACGTCTGCAACAGTTCAACAAAATAAGATAATTAAATGTGGACTCTTGAACATTAGATCTCTGTCATCTGAAGCTGTTTTAGTAAACGATTTAATCTCAGATCATCATATTGATTGATTGTCTTACTGAAACCTGGCTGTGTCATGAAGAACATGTCAGTCTAAATGAATCCAGTCCTCCCAGTCATATTAATACTCACATTCCTCCAGACACTGGCCGAGGAGGAGGAGTCACAGCCTAATTATCAACTCTAGACCTGAACTTCATTATAACTCATTAGAAAGCCTTGTTCTTAGTCTCTCAGCCAACCTGGAAAACTTTACAGCCAGTTCTATGTGTTATAGTGAAGCGTCCTCCTGGTCCGTACTCTGAACTCTTATCTGAATTCTCAGAGTTTTTATCAAACTTAGTCCTTAGTACAGATAAAGTAATTATAGTAGGTGATTTTAATATTCATGTGGACGTTGATAGTGACAGTCTCAGTACTGCATTTATCTCATTATTAGACTCAACTGGCTTCTCTCAGTGTGTAAATAATCCCACTCACCGTCTTAACCACACCCTCCACCTTGTTCTGACTTATGGGATCGAAATTGAACATTTAATAATTTTTCAGTCAGGATTTAGAGGCATCATAGCACAGAGACAGCACTGGTGAAAGTCACTAATGACCTCCTAACTGCATCAGTTTGTACATGTTAATGATGAATCCTCCATGAAGGCCAAAGTTAGACACGGAGTTCCACAAGGTTCTGTACTTGGACCAATTCTATTCACCTTGTATATGCTTCCTTTAGGTAATATTATTAGGAAACACTCCATAAATGTTCATTGTTACACAGATGATACCCAATTATATTTATCAGTGAAGCCTGATGAACCCAATCAGTTAAACAAACTCCAAACATGCCTTAACGACATAAAGACCTGGATGACCTGCAATTTTCTGCTACTAAACTCAGATAAAACTGAAGTTATTGTGTTTGGCCCTAAACACCTTAGAAACACATTATCTAATGATAAAGCTACTCTGGATGGCATTACCCTGGCCTCCAGCACCACCGTAAGGAATCTGGGAGTTATCTTTGATCAGGATATGTCCTTTAACTCCCACATAAATCACATCTCAAGGACTGCCTTTTTTCACTTACGTAATATCGCAAAAATCACATCCTGTCCCTAAAAGATGCACTTGCTGCTGTCACCAAGTGCTGCTCATGGAGGAATGTTGGGTCTCTGTAAATTAAAGAGTTCGGTCTAGACCTGCTCTATGTGAAAAGGGAGATAACTTCTGTTGTTAATCGGCACTATATAAATAAAATTGAATTGAATCGAACTGATCTGTGCAGCTCTTTGCTGATTTACCGCTGGCTCTAATGTCTTTGCAGCATGTTGATATATGATATAATGCCTTTTGGAGGATAAATGCAGCTGCCATATTAGTTTGTCTGAGTGTGAAGTGAAGCTTCATGTTTTATTAGAAAGAACAGCAGCGCTGCCTGTGGAGCTCTATATGTACACATATCACCACATATATGTCACACAAGTGTGACGTTCTTTTAAAAATACCAGCTTGAACTTCCACTGCTAAAAAAAATACAACGCACGCACAGTGACAATGCAGGAATTTTATTCACAAGTTGTTAAAACAGGGCGAAGAACGAGTTATTTTAAAAGAAGCTTGTGGTAACCGAGAATCTGTAAAATGGAATAAAAAAAATCCTTAAAATGTCTGTTCCAATGGTGAGGGCCAATAAATAGATAGAGGAAGACGGATACTCAAGTTCTCTGTGACACGAGAGGGAAAGGAAGTCCTGCAGCTGTCGGCTCCTCTGCTCCAGCCACGCTGCTTCTTCCGGGACCTTGAATACGGAGCCGCTGTAGGAGGAGGATGATAAATATCCTCAATCAAGTGACCTATGACTACCACTAGCACACACACGCCCTCCGAGCAGCCTGTTACACATTCCTTTACTTATCGTAATAGTGCGCGTTGAACCAAGTCTCCGTCATCGACGCCTGGCTCGTCCCACTGTGGTCTGTCTGCTTCCTCGTCCCAGCTGCATCTTTCCTCCGGTGTATCCGCGCTGCTTCAACGAGTGGTCTCCGTCCTCCGGTTCCCACGACGACCAACTGCAACCGATTTTCTGTGGAGCGAACCCTCTCACATCCGTCGCTCCCCGTGTCTCCAAGTCTCTCCTCCCTTTCCTTCCTTCTCCACCTGCGTTCATCTCTCACACTCAGCCAAAAAAAATCAAGGAGCTCAGTCCAGTCCACCAATCCTGAGTGAAGGGGGGTGTGTCATCCAATCACTCACCGGTGTTCTCACTTAGTCCATCACTTGATCAATCAGAGTTCAATTCACTCAGTCCAAGTTAAAACACAATATCAGAAAATATAAAACCATATAAAAAAAGCATGCAGGGCAACTCACTAAAACCAGACGCATATAATAAAAATAATACAAAATATAAGATCAAGTAGGACTAAAATTATGTCTCACTTTGACATTTACATACATAGAAATGTATTAAAATGAACAGATCGGAAACAAGAGTTCCTACCCGAACACGGGAAACAAGAGTTCCTACCCGAACACGGGAAAAAAGAGTTCCTACCCGAACACGGGAAACAAGAGTTCCTACCTGAACACGGGAGACAAGAGTTCCTACCCGAACACGGGAGACAAGAGTTCCTACTCGAACACGAGAAACAATAGTTCCTACTCGAACACGGGAAACAACAGTTCCTACCCGAACACGGGAAACAAGAGTTCCTACCCGAACACGGGAAACAAGAGTTCCTACCCGAACACGGGAAACAATAGTTCCTACCAGAACACGGGAGACAAGAGTTCCTACCTGAACACGGGAAACAATAGTTCCTACCCGAACACGGGAAACAAGAGTTCCTACCCGAACACGGGAAACAATAGTTCCTACCAGAACACGGGAGACAAGAGTTCCTACCCGAACACGGGAAACAAGAGTTCCTACCCGAACACGGGAGACAAGAGTTCCTACCTGAACACAGGAAACAAGAGTTCCTACCCGAACACGGGAAACAAGAGTTCCTACCCGAACACGGGAAACAAGAGTTCCTACCCGAACACGGGAGACAAGAGTTCCTACCCGAACACGGGAGACAAGAGTTCCTACCTGAACACAGGAAACAAGAGTTCCTACCCGAACACGGGAGACAAGAGTTCCTACCCGAACACGGGAAACAAGAGTTCCTACCCGAACACGGGAGACAAGAGTTCCTACCCGAACACGGGAGACAAGAGTTCCTACCCGAACACTGGAAACAATAGTTCCTACCCGAACACGGGAGACAAGAGTTCCTACCTGAACACAGGAAACAAGAGTTCCTACCCGAACACGGGAAACAAGAGTTCCTACCCGAACACGGGAGACAAGAGTTCCTACCCGAACACGGGAAACAATAGTTCCTACCCGAACACGGGAGACAAGAGTTCCTACCTGAACACAGGAAACAAGAGTTCCTACCCGAACACGGGAAACAAGAGTTCCTACCCGAACACGGGAGACAAGAGTTCCTACCCGAACACGGGAAACAATAGTTCCTACCCGAACACGGGAAACAAGAGTTCCTACTCGAACACGGGAAACAAGAGTTCCTACCTGAACACGGGAAACAAGAGTTCCTACCCGAACACGGGAAACAAGAGTTCCTACTCGAACACGGGAGACAAGAGTTCCTACCCGAACACGGGAGACAAGAGTTCCTACCTGAACACGGGAGACAAGAGTTCCTACCCGAACACAGGAAACAAGAGTTCCTACTCGAACACGGGAGACAAGAGTTCCTACCCGAACACGAGAAACAATAGTTCCTACTCGAACACGAGAAACAATAGTTCCTACTCAAACACGAGAAACAAGAGTTCCTACCCGAACACGGGAAACAAGAGTTCCTAACCGAACACAGGAAACAACAGTTCCTACCCGAACACGGGAAACAAGAGTTCCTACCCGAACACAGGAAACAAGAGTTCCTACTCGAACACGGGAGACAAGAGTTCCTACCCGAACACGGGAAACAAGAGTTCCTACCCGAACACAGGAAACAAGAGTTCCTACTCGAACACGGGAGACAAGAGTTCCTACCCGAACACGAGAAACAATAGTTCCTACTCGAACACGAGAAACAATAGTTCCTACTCAAACACGAGAAACAAGAGTTCCTACCCGAACACGGGAAACAAGAGTTCCTAACCGAACACAGGAAACAACAGTTCCTACCCGAACACGGGAAACAAGAGTTCCTACTCGAACACGGGAGACAAGAGTTCCTACCCGAACACGAGAAACAATAGTTCCTACTCGAACACGGGAAACAACAGTTCCTACCCGAACACGGGAAACAAGAGTTCCTACTCGAACACGGGAGACAAGAGTTCCTACTCGAACACGAGAAACAAGAGTTCCTACTCGAACACGAGAAACAATAGTTCCTACTCGAACACGAGAAACAATAGTTCCTACTCGAACACGGGAAACAATAGTTCCTACCCGAACACGGGAAACAAGAGTTCCTACTTGAACACGGGAAACAAGAGTTCCTACCCGAACACAGGAAACAAGAGTTCCTACCTGAACACGGGAAACAAGAGTTCCTACCCGAACACGGGAAACAAGAGTTCCTACCCGAACACGGGAAACAAGAGTTCCTACCCGAACACGAGAAACAATAGTTCCTACCCGAACACGGGAAACAAGAGTTCCTACCCGAACACGGGAAACAAGAGTTCCTACCCGAACACGGGAAAAAAGAGTTCCTACCCGAACACGGGAGACAAGAGTTCCTACTCGAACACGGGAAAAAAGAGTTCCTACCCGAACACGGGAAACAAGAGTTCCTACTCGAACACGGGAGACAAGAGTTCCTACCCGAACACGGGAGACAAGAGTTCCTACCCGAACACGGGAAACAAGAGTTCCTACTCGAACACGGGAGACAAGAGTTCCTACCCGAACACGGGAGACAAGAGTTCCTACCCGAACACAGGAAACAAGAGTTCCTACCCAAACACGGGAAACAAGAGTTCCTACCCGAACACGGGAAACAAGAGTTCTTACTCTAACACGGGAAACAATAGTTCCTACCCGAACACGGGAAACAAGAGTTCCTACCCGAACACGGGAAACAAGAGTTCCTACTCGAACACGGGAAACAAGAGTTCCTAACCGAACACGGGAAACAAGAGTTCCTACCCGAACACAGGAAACAAGAGTTCCTACCCAAACACGGGAAACAAGAGTTCCTACCCGAACACGGGAAACAAGAGTTCTTACTCTAACACGGGAAACAATAGTTCCTACCCGAACACGGGAAACAAGAGTTCCTACCCGAACACGGGAAACAAGAGTTCCTACTCGAACACGGGAAACAAGAGTTCCTACCCGAACACGGGAAACAAGAGTTCCTACCTGAACACGGGAAACAAGAGTTCCTACCCGAACACGGGAAACAAGAGTTCTTACTCGAACACGGGAAACAAGAGTTCCTAACCGAACACGGGAAACAAGAGTTCCTACCTGAACACGGGAAACAAGAGTTCCTACCTGAACACGGGAAACAAGAGTTCCTACCCGAACACAGGAAACAAGAGTTCCTACTCGAACACGGGAAACAAGAGTTCCTACCCGAACACGGGAAACAAGAGTTCTTACTCGAACACGGGAAACAAGAGTTCCTACCCGAACACGGGAAACAAGAGTTCCTACCCGAACACGGGAAACAAGAGTTCCTACCCGAACACGGGAGACAAGAGTTCCTACCCGAACACGGGAAACAAGAGTTCCTACCCGAACACGGGAGACAAGAGTTCCTACCTGAACACGGGAAACAAGAGTTCCTACCAGAACACGGGAAACAAGAGTTCCTACCTGAACACGGGAAACAATAGTTCCTACCTGAACACGGGAAACAAGAGTTCCTACCTGAACACGGGAAACAATAGTTCCTACCTGAACACGGGAAACAAGAGTTCCTACCTGAACACGGGAAACAAGAGTTCCTACTGGAACACAGGAAACGCTGATGATGTTTGTTCAGATGCTCGTTTGTCTGATCAGTTTGATTTTAATTAGTTAATTGATGATATAAAAAGGGGGTGTGGCGTCATGATTGACAGCTGCTCTCAGATGAGCCGAGTGACCGCAGCAGTTTCTGATAGAAGACGCTGATGAAGGTTTTCATGTGTGATTCACTCCCAGCTGTAGCTGCTGGTTACCAGCTGGTTTTGGCTGGTTTTCCTCCATCGCAGACGGAGCAGGTTTAACACACGACCCCCCCTTCATTGTTTTAATGAATGTCAGAAGTACCCGACCCGTGAGGATATCAGTGATATTCTCAATCACAGCGTACGTGCGGCGGAGGCTGTGCGTCAGCGGGATGTGGGCCTCGAGGCCGCGGTTAAGCTCAGGAAGCTGTTTGGGCCACTTCCTGTCCTCAGCGTGATGTGTTGAAGTTCGATCTGTAGGTTCAGTGTGGGGATGACTACAGCTGTGCTGACCTGCACTTCTGCTGCAGCTGTTCATGATGACCGGCTGCTAACAAGCTGCATTTTCACATTTATATTGTACAGAGAACAAATGTGAGTTGTGTACAGATCGGGGCTGACTTTCCCAAACATGTCACAGCGTGACGCTCGTCTCCACATGATGAGATCTTTATAATGAGTTCTCTCTCTGACGTCCACATATCTGCAACATGTTGGGGAAAGTCAGCCCTTTTATTATCTGACTTCTGTTATTTGATATTTCTATACTGGTGATGTGTTGTTTCAATGCACCTGAGGGGCACTTCAATGATGAGGACGTGTTCATAATGATGCATATAAATATTAACTGATTAATTGCTGACTCACTGTGGGACCTTTGCTACAGCTACACAAGAGAAGTGAAGTCTGGCAGTCAGCTGGTTCCCAGTAGAGGTGTGTTACCCCCCCCCCCCCTCCCCACACCCCCTCCCTAAGAAACACAACAGTGTTCAGGAAGACAAACAACAACAAGGTGAACAAAGATTATTGTTGTTGATATAAAAACATCACTGTGAAAACAGAAACATTAAATCAACACCATGGAAACGGATCAATAATCTCCTGCACACACAACGGGATAAAAGTCTGACTCCAGGATTCACTGAGTGTTTTTGTGATTACTGAGACCAAAACTGTTGCAGCAGCTTTTCTCAAAAATTGCGATACAATCTGCGAAGTTTTATGTGCTTTTTGTGGTAAAATTGCAGGAAAAAATGAAAGCAAAGAGAAATAACCAATACCAGTGAAAAGTCATATGTGATTACCCCCTTGGATAAAACGCTGTACATATACGTGTATATATATATATATATATATATATATATATATATATATATATATATTAATATGTCGGCGGGGTTTCTGATTATTATTTTTTATTCTGTGAATCATTTTAATCAGGAAACATTTTGCGCTTAAACTTGAAATGCACTTTATGAATAAAATTATTATGAATTTTATTATTAAACCCGTGAAGAAGAGAGAAGGTGAGCTCTGACGTCAGCCGCTCCTCTCCCTGTGACGGACAGAAACAGTCAGTGACGTCACCGCACCGCGTCACGTGACACTCTCACATCAGCTGAGTGGAGATGAACAGGTCGGTTCACTATGATGTCTCTCTGACCAGATACGTGTTTGTGTTTATCGATCAGGTTATTGATCCTCTGCCGATCATCATCATCAGTCTGTGATTTACCGTCGACCCGCTGCAGGCTGGTTACCATGGTAACCCGGGCTCCCGCCGCTGGCCGCGCGCCGCAGTGAGCAACAGAGACACGGAGGAGACGGAGCCTGACGGTACTCAAGTACAACACGGAGGTACTTTATACTTTACTGCGTATTTCCATGTGATGCTACTTTCTACATTTCAGAGGGAAATATTGTACTTTCTACTCCACTACATTTATTTGACAGCTTTAGTTACTTTTCAGATGAAGATTTGACACAATGGATAATATAACAAGCTTTTAAAATACAACACATTGTTAAAGATGAAACCAGTGGTTTCCAACCTTTTTGTCTTTTGACGTCTTACAAAAAGCAGTGTGTAGTCGGGGTCACATTTCACATGTCTATGAGTTGTTAACAGCTCCACCAAATAGTGATTTTTCCCTCTAAACTTCTCACATGCTTTCATTTCAATAAATGTTCAAATGATCCAATATTTCAGCAAAAATCAAAGATTAGAGAAAAAGTCCAAAAACTGAAAACAGATTTGTGTATCAGAACTTTGTTTTTTCTTCTTTCCTCTCCCATTAATCATCTCACCACCCCTCAGATTTATCTGCTGACCCTTTGGAGGGGCCCGACCCCTAGGTTGGGAACCACTGGACTAAACTAGCTAACTGTATATAAAGTAGTGTAAACTAGCTCCACCTCCAGCAGCTACAACAGTAACATGCTGCTCTAACACTGATGCTTCACTATTAATAATCTAATGATGTCATATATAATAATATATCAGTCAGAGGGACCAAACCACTACTTTTACTGCAATACTTTAACTACATCAAGCTCATAATACTTATGTACTTTTACTGCAATACTTTAACTACATCAAGCTCATAATACTTATGTACTTTTACTGCAATACTTTAACTACATCAAGCTCATAATACTTATGTACTTTTACTGCAATACTTTAACTACATCAAGCTCATAATACTTATGTACTTTTACTGCAATACTTTAACTACATCAAGCTCATAATACTTATGTACTTTTACTGCAGGAGGGTTTTTCATGCAGGACTTGGAGTATTTGTACTTTGCTGTATTGGTACTTTTACTGCAGTGAAGTATGTGAGTACGTCTTCCACCACTGAGATTTAATGTCATCAGGATGTAGGAAGTCTGACTTGGCTCTTTACAGCACTGGTTCCCAACCTGTGGGTCACGACCCCCACTAGGTGTCGCCAAAGCGTTACAGGGGGTCACAGTTCATTTTGATTTTATTTCTTCTCTATATTAAGTATTGTGAAAAGGTTTGAGGCACTTAAGATGTTTAGATTCTTCTCCATAATGTAATAACATCAGGGAGGCATCTGATCAATAAAAATTATTGACAGTGTTATTTTTGAAAGCATCTGTCACTACGCACATCCTCACTTTAGTTTTAGTGCCTAAAGCTTTTGTACAGTACTGTCTGTCTCATCATTTAGAAAATGACACAACGTTACTGTCGTTTTTAAAATTCACACCTTTATTTATAAAAAAGATGTAAAGTTAAACGATCCCAAACAGCCTCCTGTCGTCCTGCAGTAGAACAGCTGAGTGTCATGGAGTATGTATGATAGTTAAAAATAAAAAATAATAATACAGACAGAGAATTGTATGAAAACATCAGGAGGATTAATCTCTAATGAAATATTCATCTAGTTTTACTTCCTGCTGTTATTAAAGCTGGAGGGACAGTGAGAGTAAAGGGCTGGGCTGTGATTGGCTGAGTACAAAGACGTTACCAGGACGACGGAGGACATTTCTCTTTGTTTGATAACGTTAAAAGTAAAGTAAGACTTTTCTGTCGGCTTCCCGAGAGAGAGAGAGAGAGAGAGAGAGCGGTGGTGGTGGAGCGAGCTAGAGAGTGAATGAAGAGAGGGAGCGGTGGTAGAGAAAGCAGAATCAGATCAATAAATGTTATTTTCTGATTGTTTCACATCGGTTGTTCTAGAGCACAAACACCTGACAGGCGCACAGAGAGGACCGGTAACGGATATGTTGTGATGGTCCCAGTATACCAGTACAAACTCGCCGTAACCTACTGGTGCAGATGTACAATCTATAAATAACTAATTTCACTGTCAGAATCTGATGCATTCGGTCCAATAATGTGTTGAAAACGGCCGAACAGCCAGCGCGGGAACGTTGCCCGACATGAGATTTATAAACTCTGAATACTGTGAAATAGAGATAATAGATGAATAAATACAGAGAGATTCATCCGCTGGTGATAAACTTAATCAGCATCGTGTTAACTCGTTCATTTATATGTAAACGTTCCACACTGCAGGTTTAATACACTATTTAGGTTCATTGTACAGCTGTGAATTGTTCTGTACTTTTGGATATGAATATATAGAATATGTTAGAAGTTCATTTTTCCCTTCTTAATATATACCAGCGTTTGTGGGGGGGGGTCCGGGGAGGAAGGTTAGAAACTGCTTTACTGAACAAAACTGCTTCAGTAAAACTCAACAAAGCACAGTTCAGATATTTTCTGATTAATAGCAGGTGGGTGAAATAACACATCATTAAAGAGGAAAATATGAATAATAATATTAATATTAGTGGACAACAAAGAGAAAAACACTTGCACGAAGCCGTCTGCGATTGTTGTTGTTGTGTTTCTTCTTCTTCTTCCAATGAAACGCTGCACTGAACACACTGCAACACCAAAAAACAACTTTTACTTTAAATAAATGTTTATTTATGTAAAAGCAGCTTATTTCAGTATAGTCTGTTATCATATCATCCCTCTGAGAAATAACGCTCATGTGTGATCGGGTGGATGATTTATGCGTTCATGCGGATTCAGATGACGTCAGAGCCGCTCCATGCATCACAATCACGTAATGTTATGATAAAAAAAAGTCATGTTACAAAAAACCCAAAAAACGTAATGTTAAATTTAAAAAAACAACATAACTTCGTAATGTTGCTGTGCATTTTCTATAAATCTTCACATTAAAAAGCTTCAGATGACCAAAACAAATCATTGGATTGGATCTTTTCAAACAAATGATTCCTGGAGTCACTTTATGAAGGCAAAATGAAATTCATCCTTGACACCAAAATCACAAAAACACACAGATGTTGCTCTGCAGGAAAACCTTCATATCTGCCAGATCTTAACTGAGCACATTCTTCTCTGTAAATGTCATTTTAGATTTGGTTCTGTGTAGTAACACTAACCTCTCCATTGTTCCTGATATTCCTCTGTTCCTCATATTTTAGCGACCTCTCTTGAAGCAGCGTAGTGGTTTCTGGCACAACTTCACCTACTTCCAAGGTGCACGGAGAAGGAAAAACTCCAGCAACACTTGTAGTATATAGAACAACTTTATTGTTAGACTAATGAGTTTCAGCTTGTGGCCTTCATCAGGTGGCCTGCAGACCCTCAGGTGGGCTGCAGACTCTCAGGTGGGCTGCAGACTCTCAGGTGGGCTGCAGACCCTCAGGTGGGCTGCAGACTCTCAGGTGGGCTGCAGACTCTCAGGTGAGCTGCAGACTCTCAGATGGGCTGCAGACCCTCAGGTGGGTTGAAGACTCTAAGGTGGGCTGCAGACTCTCAGGTGAGCTGCAGACTCTCAGATGGGCTGCAGACCCTCAGGTGGGTTGAAGACTCTAAGGTGGGCTGCAGACTCTCAGGTGGGCTGCAGACTCTCAGGTGGGCTGCAGACTCTCAGGTGAGCTGCAGACTCTCAGATGGGCTGCAGACTCACAGATGGGCTGCAGACTCTCAGATGGGCTGCAGACTCTCGGGTGGGCTGCAGACTCTCAGGTAGCCTGCAGACTCTCAGGTGGGCTGCAGACTCTCAGGTGGGCTGCAGACTCTCAGGTGGGCTGCAGACTCTCGGGTGGGCTGCAGACTCTCAGGTAGCCTGCAGACTCTCAGGTGGGCTACAGACTCTCAGATGGGCTGCAGACCCTCAGGTGAGCTGCAGACTCTCAGGTGGGCTGCAGACTCTCAGGTGGGCTGCAGACTCTCAGGTGGGCTGCAGACTCTGTGAACACAGAGCAGCACATTACCTGAAAGGTTTAGACAGTTATAGACAGTCTATGAAATGTTAATGTTCAATATTAATTTTGGTCTCAAGTTTATAGTTAAATCAAGTCAAATACATAATCAATAAGTCCACATTTAGCAGAGTCAGTGTGTGTGTGTGTGTGTGTGTGTGTGTGTGTGTGTGCTTTATTTAACAAACTAAAATACAAAAACTCAACATCTCAGCCTGGCAATTAATTAAAATAGATGAATAAATAATTACAATATTAATTATGATATTATCATAAATGAAACAAATGACTGCAGCGACTTTATGACTTTATTTCATATGCTGATGCAGACCTGCTCATCAGGAGCAGTTTGGGGTTCAGTATCTTGTCTGAGGACACCTGGACATGCAGACCGGAGGAGTCAGGAATCGAACCGTCGATCTCCTGATCAGTGGACGACCCGCTCTACCTGCTGAGTCACAGATGATGAGTTTCAGCGTTTTCATTCACACAGAAACACCTGAATATGAAGCAAATTCAATTCATTATGAAATTTGACTGAGAAATGTATGTTTGATAAGTTTGAGTGTCATGATGACACTTCCTGTTCAACCAATCAGAGCGTCCGAACATCACCTGACACCTGATGAAGCTGTGTGGACGTCCTGTCAGCTGTCTGCTGTTACCTGATTCACAGAAACACAACATTAATATTCATGACATCATCATAATTTTTTTCTTGAGTCTGTATATGAGTTAGGAAAAAAATTACAAAAAGGAAACTGGATGTTGTTTCTATAGATGCTACAGACCAGGTTTTAGAGACTAATGAGTTACAAGTAAATAAAATCATCAGCTCCTTAAAAAGCTCCAAAAGTACAGATGCTTTACAATTTGACACCATGTTTGTTAAATCACACAAAGATATTTTAACTCCCCCGATTGCTCATTTAACTTGTCTTTTAAACACAGCTCCTTTCCTGATGACTGGAAACGTGCCTGTTTTTAAATCTGGAGACCTTGAAACCAGTAACTACAGACCAGTAAGTAAACTGCCAGAACTCTCAAAGGTTGCTGAGAAAGTTATTAAACAACTGACAACATTTCTTAATACAAGTAATTCTGATCTACATTGTTTGCAATTTGGCTTTAGAGCAAATCATTGCACTGAAACTGCTACCTTGCACTTAATAGAGCAAATTAAATCAAGACTTGAGGAAGGAGGAGTAGTTGCTGCTGTATTTTTAGATCTGCGTAAAACATTGTTTTAATATCGAAGCTCTCTAACTTCTCATCTAGAGCACTGGCATGGATGTCTTCATATTTATCTAATAGGAGACAATGTGTTAAAGTTGGGGACACACTGTCCAGTAACATGAAGTGCACAATGGGTGTTCCACAAGGGTCAGTGTTAGGTCCTCTATTATTTAGCCTATATATTAATAATCTCCCTCAACAGTGTCATGATGCAGAATTACAAATGTATGCAGATGACACCGTTGTGTACACACATGCAAAAACAGCTGAGTTAGCTGCTGCTAAGCTAACAATTGCATCGGAGAGGATCAAACATTGGCTTGATCAATCATGTCTGAGTCTAAATGTAAACAAGACAAAGGGTATGTTTTTCTCTAAGACTATGATACAACCTCCTAATGCTGATATTCTCATCAAAGGTGAAAAAATTGACAAAGTTACTGATTTTAAATATCTTGGTGTGACACTGGATCCAAATGTGAACTCAAAGAAACATGTTAAAAAAAAAACAGTTAAAACCATAAAGTTCAACTTAGCAAATTTTAGACATATTAGAAAATGTCTCTCTTTGGACGCTGCAGATATTTATGCAGCTGTGATTCTTTCCCACATGTGTTATTGATCACATGTTGGGGGCAGGCTGGAGAAACAGCCATAAAACCTCTTGAGTCCTTAAACAAACAAACTCTAAAAACTCAATGCATTTCCATCACTGTAGGGTTCTGGAGAAATACAATTTACTGAGCTTTGACAGTTTTAGATTATTCTCAGATTTGTGCCTAGTTTATAAATGTTAAATGGTTTGTCCTCCTCCACTATGTGACTTTGTGTTCACTCGCTCAGTAAGTTCTGTTAGATCCTCCAGAATCTCCTCTATAGATGATTGGACCATTTCATCACACTGCATCTGGACAGTCAGCTTCCTCTGTGAAGACACGACTCAGTGAACGTTTACCTGATGACATGAAGAGCTGCAGTTCAATCAATACACACAAGACCAGACTGCAACATGAACTAAAGACCACTGAGTCACACAGCTGGTTGACACTGTGGGTGTATGTGATGTGATGTGTGTAGCTTTGTATTTTATATTTTGTATGTTGTATGGTGTGTTCTGTGTGTATTTTTTGTTTGTTTGTTTGTTTGTTTGTTTGTTTGTTTGTTTTTTTGGGGGGGTTGCTTCTTACTGTTTGTTGTTGTGCTGTTGAATGTTTTTGTCGGGGACGATGCATGCATCCTGGTGCATCTTTAATGTTTCCAACTGCAAACTGTCCCAATCGATCAATAAATCAATCAATCACAGCTGTCCAGTCACTGAGCTTCCTGTCAGTCTACAGCTGTTTGTTTGTTTTATTCACCTTGATGACATCACTCTCACCTGTGTTTGTCGTCTACTCAGGTGACGGCCTCAGGTTGAGTTAAGCTCCGCCCACCGCCGTCCCTGCTTCCTGCTTCAGGTGAAGACACAGCCAATAGGATGAGCCAGCCAAAGGAGGCGGAGCCAAGCAGAGAGATGGAAGGCAAGGTGAGATTTCCCATCATCCCTGCAGTTTGAGCTCTTTGCAGGTGTGTGTGTGTGTAGATGTGTGTGTGTCTCACCTGTGCAGGTGTGTGTGTGTGTAGATGTGTGTGTGTCTCACCTGTGCAGGTGTGTGTGCAGGTGCAGACGTGGGCTCAGTCTCTGGTTTACACTCTGGAGGAGCTCGAGTGTAAAATCTGCTACAACCGTTACGACACTCGCAGCCGGAAACCCAAACTGCTGCGCTGCCTGCACCGAGTCTGCGCCAAGTGTCTGAAGAAGATGGTCGACATGGGTGAGTTTACCCGCCAGGTGAACGTCACTGACACCCGACGCCGGCCGCACACCTGAGACTTACCAGATTCAAACATTAGACCTGGTCTACAGATGAACCACGTTTGACGCCATTAAAATGTCAAATCTTCCAGTTCACTGAGGAGTCGCGTGTTATTAATTTACATCTTTTATAGTTTAAGAAACATTTAACGATGAACAGAGAAAATGTTCAGAGGACACAAAGCGTGACGTCACAACGTCTCCCACAGTTTTCCCGCCTCATTTTTATGTTAAAGTGTAGGAAGGTTTGTCTTTAACATGATGTCACCACCTAAAGGCCGAAACACACCGCCGCCGAGCAGCGTGTGTGTTTGTATAACCGCCACACTTCAAGTCAGCGTCTTATTTCCAGCGTCGCCGCCAGAGAATAATCTGTTCTGTTCTTAAATACAGACGTTATTTACTAGTTTTCACTTTAGTTTGAACTACAAAGCAGAAATTAATTAATTGTTGGTCGATCTGAAACATGATGTCACTGCTCAGCTCTGCGCTGCGCTCACAGACCCGGAGTCACATCCAGGTAAATACTATACGAAGGAGCTGCAGCGCCACGCTTCCTGTCGGTGCTCGGGCGCCACATGACGCTTCCTGTCGGTGCTCGGGCGCCACATGACGCTTCCTGTCGGTGCTCGGGCGCCACATGACGCTTCCTGTCATATGATGTCATATACACGCCAAAGCGAGCAGCGGCGTCTCCGGCGGCCGTACGAGTGACGAGTTACGAGTCAGAGTTCAATCAAAGCTGTTGTGACAGTAAACATGATGCTGATCACATGATCTCTGACATCATCATCAGTGTCATGTGACGTCATCTGATTGGTTTTCAGGCGAGTCTTCGCCCTCCGTCATCAGCTGTCCCTTCTGTCGCCACGAGACTCAAGTGCCCGACGAAGAGGTGAGACTCTTCCTCCTTATTCCTCCTCCTCCCCTCCTCCCCCTCCTCTTCCTCCTCCCCCTCCTCCTCCCCCTCTTCTCCTCCTCTTCCTCCTCCCCTTCCTCCTCCTCTTCCTCCTCCCCCTCCTCCTCCTCCTCCCCCTCTTCTCCTCCCCTTCTTCCTCCTCCTCCTCTTCCTCCTCCCCCTCTTCTCCTCCTCCTCCTCCTCTTCCTCCTCCTCCCCCTCTTCTCCTCCTCTTCCTCCTCCTCCTCCTCCTCCTCTTCTTCCTCCTCCTCTTCCTCCTCCTCCTCTTCCTCCTCCTCCTCTTCTTCCTCCTCCTCTTCCTCCTCCTCTTCCCCCTCCTCCTCCTCTTCCTCCTCCCCCTCCTCTTCCTCCTCTTCCCCCTCCTCTTCCTCCTCCTCCTCCTCCTCCTCTTCCTCCTCCTCCCCCTCCTCTTCCTCCTCCCCCTCCTCTTCTTCCTCCTCCTCTTCCTCCTCCTCCCCCTCCTCTTCCTCCTCCTCCTCCTCCTCTTCCTCCTCCTCTTCTTCCTCCTCCTCTTCTTCCCCCTCCTCTTCCTCCTCCTCCTTACAACTCCTCCTCCTCCTCTTCCTCTTCTTCCTCTTCCTCCTCCTCCTCCTCCTCTTCCTCCTCCTCCTAAGCTGGACAGACTGAAGACAAACTGACCTCCCGTCTTCTTCTTCTTCAGGTGTGGCTGATGGAGGACGACAGACACATCCTGGCTGTCCTGTCATGTCAGGACCGCGCCCGGCGAGGAGGAGGAGGAGTCATCGGAGGAGGAGGAGGAGTCATCGGAGGAGGAGGTGAGGGGGAGGTGGTGCTGAGCCCCAACAGTCTGACAGGTGAGATGAGTGTGTGTTTTTATTGTGTCCCTGCAGTTATTTGTCTCGAGGAGGTAAAGTTGTCTCATCTCGTCCTTCAGGAGTCGAATCGTCTCATCGCTCCTCCGACTGTCTGGTCATCACCATCATGGAGCTCCCGGAGGAGTCTCGGTCCTCGGACTCTCTGAGCATGCTCAACATGGTGGGCCTGTACCGCCCCCCCAGCCTGGACTCGCTGCCCTGCAACCTGCCGGCTCACAAGTGTCGCGCCTGGACGTCTCGCAGCTTCCCGCGCTGCCTGCTGGGGGCGCTGTGCCTGGTGAGTCTGAGCGCCGCCGCCGCCGCCGCCGCTCTTCGTGTTAGGTCTGTTACTGACGTCTCACCTGTGTGTGTCGTACAGGTGTACTTCAGCTCTCTGCCGCTGGGGATCTACCTGCTGATGATTGGTCAGCTGTGGCTGGGCGTGGTCCTGGTCAGTCTGGTTCCCTCCACGCTGCTGCTGCTCGTCCTCTACGGCTTCTGTCAGTGTCTCTGCCACGAGCTGATGGAGGTGCTCGCCGCCCGCCGGCACCCGCTGCCATGAAGGCGACAACCCGCGCTGCCGTGATGACGACGACGACACAACACACGCTACCATGACAACAACGATACTCGCTGCCATGACAACAATGACACGCTGCCATGACAACAACACAACACTTGCTGCTATGACGCTGCCATGACGACTGCTGTCATAAAGACAAAAACAACACAACAGCACCGCTGCAATAACAAGACCTGTAGACTCGACTCGGCGGCTCAGAGACTCGATCGACTCGAGACTGAGGAGACTCGCCGCCGCCGCCGATACTGAAAAACGTTCTGACAAACTTTAATAACATAAAGAGAAACAACAGAAAACTAACTTCAGTTTGTTTTTGCTGGACCAACAGACTCACAAACTGCTGCAGAACAACAACAGAACCACAGTGGAACCAGAGGAACAACAGCGGAACAGCAACACAACCACAACTAACCAGAATAAAAGCAGAGCTCATTCAGCACTCTGACCCCGCCCCCTCTGAATACCAGCATTCTCTCTCTGTGAAGCTGCAGCCAATCACACCACGACCAGGAGATGACATCATCACGTGTTTATTTCCGTGTGGCCTCCTGCTTGATGAACAGAAAACAAAGTGCTGCTGATTGGACAGCTGCTAGCCAATCAGAGAGGACTTGTTACTGACTGACAGACACATCCAGATATACTCGTCATCCATGTTGGAATAAATACGCTAACTGTGTCATGTGAGTTTATAATCTTACCTCGTTCTCTGGTCACATGATTCAGTTTCCCACTGTTTCCAGTTGTAATGCTAAGCTAGGCTAACAGTTTCCCACTGTTTCCAGCCACTATGCTAAGCTAGGCTAACAGTTTCCCACTGTTTCCAGCCACTATGCTAAGCTAGGCTAACAGTTTCCCACTGTTTCCAGTCTTTATGCTAAGCTAGGCTAACAGTTTCCCACTGTTTCCAGTCTTTATGCTAAGCTAGGCTAACAGTTTCCCACTGTTTCCAGTCTTTGTGCTAAGCTAGGCTAACAGTTTCCCACTGTTTCCAGTCTTTGTGCTAAGCTAGGCTAACAGACAACAGATGCTGGTTTATCCAGTAGAGTATTGTGTCCTTTGAGTTATAAAGTTCCATCTTTTAATTTTATGTTTGAATCTGAATCATGTGATGATGACGAGGAGGACGCTGATGGTCAGCTGACCTGCTGATGTCACTTCCTTTGTTTGTAGTGGGCGGAGCATGTGGAGCTCTGCTCCGTTTATTTTCTGTGATGAAACTTTAATCAATCATTAAACAAATAAAACTGCAAATAAATAAATAACTGATACAACTGACGATACTACTGTTACGGCGTACTGTGTGTACTACTGCAGCATTTCTACACAGCTAACAATGTTTGTTACTAGCTTAGCATTAACCTGCACAGAGCAGCTAACATCTTCAAAGCACAGTCTGTATATAAAATGGATGACACATCTCCACTTCCTGCCACCAGAGTGGCGTTTTCGGGAGCTGCCATCTTGCTTGTGTGAAGTCATTTGCAACCAGCGTCTGTGCAGCGTTTACATTAATTACAGTTGCATCATTATGAACACGTCCTCATCATTGAAGTGCCCCTCAGGTGCATTGAAACAACACATCACCAGTATAGAAATATCAAACAACAGAAGTCAGATAATAAAAGGGCTGACTTTCCCCAACATGTTGCAGATATGTAGACGTCAGAGAGAGAACTCATTATAAAGATCTCATCATGTGGAGACGAGCGTCACGCTGTGACATGTTTGGGAAAGTCAGCCCCGATCTGTACACAACTCACATTTGTTCTCTGTACAATATAAATGTGAAAATGCAGCTTGTTAGCAGCCGGTCATCATGAACAGCTGCAGCAGAAGTGCAGGTCAGCACAGCTGTAGTCATCCCCACACTGAACCTACAGATCGAACCTCAACACATCACGCTGAGGACAGGAAGTGGCCCAAACAGCTTCCTGAGCTTAACCGCGGCCTCGAGGCCCACATCCCGCTGACGCACAGCCTCCGCCGCACGTACGCTGTGATTGAGAATATCACTGATATCCTCACGGGTCGGGTAGTCTGGTACATGAGAATCAGTGCCTCTGGAGGGAAAAACATCCTGATAAACAGATATGTTGTATACAATCATATCATTTCAATTCCCCGACCCCAACAAAATAACTATATAAGAAGCAACTAAAGCACACAGCAGTCATGAGGTGTCAGACCCACCAGCCTCAATTAACATGTAACACTTACTTCAGTACACATAGGAGTTTCACCCCAACTAGTTCAGTTTAAAATCTGAACCCTGCCTCAGCCCCACGAGGCCTTGCTGCCAAGCAAGTTTTAAAATAGGAAGTGTCTGAAATTCAAATCAGCTCTCGTGAACTCTTACAGGCCAACAAACCACCTGCCTGTTGTTTTCTGCACTACGTAGGGAGTCGTGTGTTAAACCTGCTCCGTTGGTCCTGGAAGACCTCGGTGCAGTCTGTATGTTGGACACCTGCCAGCCTTCAGTGTCGTCTCCCTGGGCTTGGTGTTATGCTGGCAGCGCTAGTCTGCCTACAGCATCAGGAAAAAGAAGATTATTTATTACAGAGGTCTCCTCTAAGACAAACCCGACTGACTCCGAGGCCTCATCCGCAATAGCTACTATATCTGGTTAGAAATATGAAATAAAAGAGTCAAATATGATCTCTGGGGTAGAGCTTCACAATAACTGCAATATTGCAACACTGTGGTATAAACAAGCGACTGCCACAACTGCTGCCAACTGTCTGTTCACATCCGCTGCTGCTGAGTTTCAGTCTTTGTTTTTCAAGAGGGAAACAACGGCAGCTGCTCCGGTCACAAAACCAAATGTAACTTCACCTGTTTGGGATCATTTCAGCTTTCAACCCAATGAAAAGAGAGATCCAACCAATGTAAAGGAGGCAATATGCAAAATCTACCTATCATCCAGTTATCCAAGCACAACTGCCCCCCCTCTCAGAGCCAGCTCAGGCTGAAGCCTTTAGTCGAGTTGCCAAATACAGCTGTGAAGGTAAAAGGCATAAACGTGTCACAGCCGCTGTTTTGCAGTATTTGGTTGAGGATATGGTTCCATTCAGCACGGTGACTGCTGTCCTGAAAACGTACAACACCGTAAAGGCATCGATCAAAAGCGAGCTCAAGAATGTCGACTACTTCAACTGATTTGTAGTCAAGTGTCAATATGACTCCTTATATGAGTCTAATGGTGCATCATCTGACCACGGACTGGGCTGTTAAATCACCAGAACCACACGTCTCTCCGCCACGCGTTTGATGAAGAAGCTGGCCTGTATCGCTATGGGCAACAGGGCAAACATCGTAGCAGCAGTGAACAAGTTGAACTGGCTGAACTGCTTCGGTCACAGTTTACATTTAGCAGCGACAAACGCAGCGGCGCCGAAGACCACGCAGCCCGATCAACGCTCCACAGCTCAGCCAGTTCGTTCTCTCAGAGCTGGCTGAGATCTGGCCAAAGCACAAGTGGAGCTCCAAAACCCCCAGAACAGCCTCATACTGGTAAGAACAGCCTCATACTGGTAAGAACAGCCTCATACTGGTAAGCTACAAACGTTAGACCATTAGGTTTATTATAGGCAAGTTTATTAATGACCAAATTGCAGTTCATGCTCAATAAAATACTTGTCATTTAGGCTACATTCAAATTCATCAGCATAGGCCTCATAAAACATGTAATAGCAGTTCAAGTATTATTTGTTTCAATATATTGTTATTAAAGCCTGTGAGCTTTGCTTGCTGGGATCATTTAAATGTATTTTTTCATTTAATAAAAATGTATTGAAACAAATGATAATTTAAAATGTAGCCCATAGTGTTATTTTGTTAATTACAAAATAGATAGGCTATATGCTAATTTCAGTTCAATCATTTAATGGCGAAAACCCAGTGCAGGACTGGGGCACCAGACAGGAAATGGTGGACAGTCTCCCAGCGATCAGAAGAGTTTTGGATGACCGGCGACACCAGCATCTCATTCCCAGCTGGCAGGACGTCGCCGTTCCTGAGTCTGTGAACGCGGCGTGAAACCTGCAGCTGAGTTTATGGATCTGCTGTCTGGTGAGAACGATGTTACCATCACATCAGTCAAACCCGTCCTGAAACTCCTGACTGGAGATGTTCTGAAACCATCAGGCGAGGACGCCGCCTTGACATCGAACATCGAGCGAAACATGTGCAGTGTTCTTGAGGAGAAGTACAAAACTGTAACGGGTATAGGATGGACCCAATAGCAGCACAAATGACACTGGTATAACCAGAGAAACACAGTTCTAATGAGTATGACTCCACCGGATCTTCCACTCCCACAGCGGACAAAGACCAGGGAACAGGCAGGCAGAACTCAGAGTCAGGGACAGAAGGCTGGTGGGTTTACCGGGGCAGAGACGAGGAGCGATGGTCAAAGACAAGCTGATCAGAAACCAGGAAGGCAGTCCAGTGAAGAAAGCAAGATGACTTAGCATAGTAGCATAGACAATCTGACAAGGAGGGAGTGGGCCGAGGCAGCTTATATACTGGCTGATTGCAGATGATGAGCAGGTGGGAGCGCCAGGTGAAGGTGGTTGAACTAATGAGGGGTGTGGCAGAGCAGAGAGTGAGACTGAATGATTGGATGATTCCCACAGCAACAGGTGAGGGGGAGAGCAGACTCTGACACAAAACAAGAACTTTTGGCAAAGACCTGCCCGCTGGATCCTAGATATCGATGGCAGGGAGGAGACAGAATACGCATTCATCGAAGAGACGCTGGGAATGCAGGACGGACGGAGCACTGACAACCACCCACTCGTCCAATCCTAAGAGAGCTTGAGCATACGCTGAACTCACGCTACCTACAGGAGGGGCCCACAGACTCCAACGCAGATCCACCACAGAAGGTTTCCTGCAGGTACATGTGCATTTGTGCCATGTGGACACAATCAGAGATGGTTTTTAGTGCCTCTGGGAACATTGTAACCCCTCTTGGATCCTCTCTGAAACCACATGAGGTCAACATGTTGGTTTTCCTGACTCGCAACAAGGACATGACAGCCCAGGTCTCAATCATATAGACTTTATTATTTATGCTAAAGCAAAAGAATATTTCATTTATTTTTTACCATATCCAGTGCCTTTTATATTTTCATAGCACTAAAATCAGGATAAATGAGGTAATTAGCAAAAACAAAAAATGGTGCTAATACTGTCAGAATGCAGTGAGCACGTAAGTGCAAATGAGAGGCAGGAAAATGAAAAAATGTGTCAAGAGATTTATTTTCTTGGCAAAACAAAAAAAACACAACAATGCTATCTAAATAAGTACAACCATCAAACTACGGCGCAGAAAATAACAAAGAGAACTAAGAACAAAAGATAACTCTTCTGTGATAGTTACTCACATATGAAAGCAGATTTCAAGATTCAGCAACCAGAACATACTAACAGAAAGCGTATATATGCTGGGAAACAGGTGAAAACAGTCATTAGACTATGGCTATTGGCTACCTGGAACAGTAGTTGCCAGTGGGAGAAAGAGAGCACTCAGGACAGCTCGCTAGCTGCTCCCCGCTGAAGGATCAGCACCTTGGAGAGCACCGTGGCGCACAGACCTGACAGGAATCGCATATACTACATATACTGCATATACTACATATACTGCATATACTGCACATACTGCATAAACTACATATACTGCATATACTGCATATACTACATATACTGCATATACTACATATACTGCATATACTGCACATACTGCATAAACTACATATACTGCATATACTGCATATACTACATATACTATATATACTGCATATACTACATATACTGCATATACTACATATACTGCATATACTGCATATACTACATATACTGCATATACTGCATATACTACATATACTACATATACTGCATATACTACATATACTGCATATACTGCATATACTACATATACCACATATGCTGCATATACCAAATATACCGCATATGATGTTGACACCTGTTGACACCTGTGGACACCCATGAACACCTGTGAACACCTGTGAACACCCGTGGACACCCGTGAACACCCGTGAACACCTGTGAACACCTGTGAACACCCGTGAACACCCGTGAACACCTGTTGACACCTGTGAACACCTGTTGACACCTGTTGACACCTGTGAACACCTGTGAACACCCGTGGACACCTGTGGACACCTGTTGACACCTGTGAACACCTGTGAACACCTGTTGACACCTGTTGACACCTGTGGACACCTGTGGACACCTGTGAACACCTGTAGACACCCGTGAACACCTGTGAACACCTGTTGACACCTGTGGACACCTGTGGACACCTGTTGACACCCGTGAACACCCGTGAACACCTGTTGACACCTGTTGACACCTGTGGACACTACTTTTGACACCTGTGGACACCTGTTGACACCTGTGAACACCTGTGGACACCTGTGAACACCTGTTGACACCTGTGGACACCTGTTGACACCTGTGAACACTTGTTGACACCTGTTGACACCTGTGAACACCTGTGAACACCTGTTGACACCTGTTGACACCTGTGGACACCTGTGGACACCTGTTGACACCTGTTGACACCTGTTGACACCCGTGAACACCCGTGAACACCTGTTGACACCTGTGGACACCTGTGGACACCTGTGAACACCTGTAGACACCTGTGGACACCTGTGGACACCTGTTGACACCTGTGGACACCTGTGGACACTACTTTTGACACCTGTGGACACCTGTTGACACCTGTGAACACCTGTGGACACCTGTGAACACCTGTTGACACCTGTGGACACCTGTGAACACTTGTTGACACCTGTTGACACCTGTGAACACCTGTGAACACCTGTTGACACCTGTGGACACCTGTGGACACCTGTTGACACCTGTGGACACTACTTTTGACACCTGTGGACACCTGTTGACACCTGTGAACACCTGTGGACACCTGTGAACACCTGTTGACACCTGTGGACACCTGTTGACACCTGTGAACACCTGTGAACACTTGTTGACACCTGTTGACACCTGTGAACACCTGTGAACACCTGTTGACACCTGTTGACACCTGTGGACACCCGTGGACACCCGTGAACACCCGTGAACACCTGTTGACACCTGTTGACACCTGTTGACACCTGTGGACACCTGTGGACACCTGTTGACACCCGTGAACACCTGTGAACACCTGTTGACACCTGTTGACACCTGTGGACACTACTTTTGACACCTGTGGACACCTGTTGACACCTGTGAACACCTGTGGACACCTGTGAACACCTGTTGACACCCGTGAACACCTGTTGACACCCGTGAACACCTGTGAACACCTGTGGACACCTGTGGACACCTGTTGACACCCGTGAACACCTGTGAACACCTGTTGACACCTGTTGACACCTGTGGACACTACTTTTGACACCTGTGGACACCTGTTGACACCTGTGGACTGATTCTACTGACTGAAGTGTTGCATAACGATGCTAATGAGCTCCTCTAAAGCCTTGTTCAGATCAATGATTGGCAGCAGTGTGAGCTGGTTAGTTGCAGAGTGTCTGAAGCTGTTGCCCGGAGTGTCAAAAGATCTACCGCCAAGTGCAGTTTTAGAACGCAAGGACATAGCTACCTCTCTTCAGCCAATCAGGAAACAGCACAGGCTCGTACAGAAACATGGTGGATTTCACTTTACGATCGTGGCTCCAAAACGCACTCCAATAAAATAAACAAAAACAACACCCTTTGCTCGACTGTGAGCGTCTTGGGTTTGTCTTGTTCTTTTTCATTTACATTAAGCTAATGTTGTGAGTTAAGTTAGCTAACGTTAACAAACAAAACACCGGCCACCAGCCAGACGGTGGTAACATTTTATCTGTTCATAGATAGTAATGTAGCTTGTAGGCTATGAAAAACAAACAGAAATCTAGTTAATCCACCTAAATAAATGTGTGTGGTTGCTATGGAAACAGTCATCTGCATCTGTGTGTGTTGCTCTGATGTCAATGACCAAGTTTTAGATCTTTACGATCGGATGTCTTGGGATTCTTTTGCAAGTTGCATCCAGTCTCGTTGCAAATCATCGATCTGAAGTGGACTTAATGTTACGTCTGATGTCTTCAACAACAGGTGACCTCAGATACTTCTATAAATAACCCGGACATGTTGCAGTCTACCTGGACAGGTGTGGTGAAACTGGGAGAACCCGTGACAGAGCATTTTGCCTGCCAGGCAGAACTGAGGGAGAAGTAAACAGTCTCCTGAGGATCTGGGCTCAGCTGGCCTCCCAGCGTTAATTAAAAACACTGACGATCCCTCGAGAGCAGAAGAAGAACTGCCTCTGCAGGTCCTCCACTGCAGAAGAAGAAGAAGCTGGATGATTGTCAGCAGGTAGGACCGCCAACTACTTTTCTTCTTTATTCACAGACTATTTGTGTTAAATGTTTCAGCCAGAGTCACAGGAATGTTTATTATGTCTGATTAATAACCCAACCTTCATTAAGGGTCTATACGTTTTCATTTTTGGAGAATTAATCAAATGTTTTATAGATCAAATTGCTTTCACTGTACGTTATTTTTTGTTTTTGTCTCCTGACAACTTATAGTTCAGTAATTTATCAAATAATTAACTCCAAATGTGAAAGGAACCCTGAATGTTTACCTTCATTTAAAAACGAAGGCTCTTTTAAGTTATGAATCATCTTTAATGTTATTCTTTAAATTATTTTAAAACGTGCCGAACGTCTGATAAAAGCTCTTAATTTATTCCATGAATGTTTAAACCTGTTAAATACTCAAACACTGAAAACCTGGAAATATGACAAATATGGAAATAAATATAATAACCTGAAACTCATTCATGGATTCATATTTTAAGTGAATGTGAACATTTAAGAGGAAAACACACGAGCGCCTTTATATCTGCTTCATTAGTTGATTGAACGTCTTTAAGAGGTTCAGAAGAGAGATGTTGATGTAGATAAAGATTTAGAGCAACTGTCAGAAGCCCAAATGAACATTGAAACATGTTTTTCTTGCTGTAATCATTCCTTCTGTTCATACTGACCATTAGAAGATCCTTCATAATGACCTTACAATGTAAGTTCAGTTCAATTCAATTTTATTTATGTAGCGTCAAATCCCAACAGGAGTTATATCAGGGCTCTTTTCACATAGAGCATCTAGACTGAAGTCTTTAATCTACAGAGACCCAACGTTCCTCCATCAGCAGGAAAAACCTCAAGCAGAACCAGACTCTAGGTGGCGCCATCTGCCTCGACCGGTTGGGTTGAGAAAGAAAGAAGGAGGGAGATACAGAGAATCACAATAACAATAATAATAACAATAACAACAATAATAATGTTAGAAATATGACTAATAATAACAGCAGCAGCAGCAGCAGTGGGCGTCACGCTGGGCAGCAGTCAGTCCACAGCTAAAGTTAGTAACATGCATTGATGTTACATGAATACATACAGATGGAGAGGAGGAGGAGGAGAGAGGAGCTCAGTGCATCATGGGAAGTCCCCCAGCAGTCTAGGCCTATAGCAGCATAACTAAGGGCTGATCCAAGGCGAGCCTGGTCGGCCCTAACTATAAGCTTTATCAAAAAGGAAAGTTTTAAGCCTACTCTTAAACATAGAGAGGGTGTCTGCACCCCAGACCCAATCTGGAAGATGGTTCCACAGGAGAGCAGCCTGATAGCTGAAGGCTCTGCCTCCCATTCTACTTTTAAACACTGTAGGAACCACCAGTAAGCCTGCATACTGGGAGCACAGTGTTCTAGTGGGATAATACGGTACTATGAGCTCTTCAAGATATGATGGTGCCTGACCATTAAGGACTTTGTAAGTTAGGAGAAGGATTTTAAATTCTATTCTAGATTTTACAGGAAGCCAATGCAGCGAAGCTAAAATGGGAGAAATGTGGTCTCTTTTTCTAGTTTTAGTCAGAACACGTGCAGCTGCGTTCTGGACCAGCTGGAGAGTCTTTAGAGACTTGTTAGGGCAGCCTGATAATAAGGAATTGCAATAATCCAGCCTAGAAGTAACAAATGCGTGAACTAGTTTTTCTGCATCTTTTAGGGACAGGATGTGATTTTTGTGATATTACGTAAGTGAAAAAAGGCAGTCCTTGAGATTTGATTTATGTGGGAGTTAAAGGACATATCCTGATCAAAGATAACTCCCAGATTCCTTACGGTGGTGCTGGAGGCCAGGGTAATGCCATCCAGAGTAGCTTTATCATTAGATAATGTGTTTCTAAGGTGTTTAGGGCCAAACACAATAACTTCAGTTTATTCTGAGTTTAGTAGCAGAAAATTGCAGGTCATCCAGGTCTTTATGTCGTTAAGGCATGTTTGGAGTTTGTTTAACTGATTGGGTTCATCTGGCTTCACTGATAAATATAATTGGGTATCATCTGTGTAACAATGAACATTTATGGAGTGTTTCCTAATAATATTACCTAAAGGAAGCATATACAAGGTGAATAGAATTGGTCCAAGTACAGAACCTTGTGGAACTCCGTGTCTAACTTTTGCCTTCATGGAGGATTCATCATTAACATGTACAAACTGATGCAGTTAGGAGGTCATTAGTGACTTTCACCAGTGCTGTCTCTGTGCTATGATGCCTCTAAATCCTGACTGAAAATCCTCAAATAAACTATTGTTATGTAGAAAGTCACATAACTGATTAGAGACTGCTTTCTCAAGGATCTTAGAGAGAAATGGAAGGTTAGATATAGGTCTATAATTGGCTAAAACACCTGAATCAAGAGTAGGCTTCTTAAGAAGAGGTTTAATTACAGCTACTTTAAAGGACTGTGGTACATAGCCTGTTACTAAAGACAGATTGATCATATCTAGTAAAGAAGTGCTCACTAAGGGTAAGACTTCCTTAAGCAGCCTAGTTGGGATGGGGTCTAAGAGACACAGACTTTCTAATGAGTTATAATGAAGTTCAGGTCTAGAGTTGATAATTAGGCTGTGACTCCTCCTCCTCGGCCAGTGTCTGGAGGAATGTGAGTATTAATATGACTGGGAGGACTGGATTCATTTAGACTGACATGTTCTTCATGACACAGCCAGGTTTCAGTAAGACAATCAATCAATATGATGATCTGAGATTAACTCGTTTACTAATACAGCTTTAGATGACAGAGATCTAATGTTTAAGCACAAGAGAGAGAGGGAGACGCCATCGCTAACTGCTAAGCTAAGTTAGCTGCTAAGCTAACTGCTGGGATTAGTGAGAAAAGAAGGAGGGCACTAAGAATGTTTGAGCAGAACTAGCGTAAGTTTAAATGTACAGTGGATAATTATCCACAGTAATGACGAATATAGCAAAATTAACTGGTAGAAATGAAAGGAAATGACACAACACATTTACCGCAGTGCGTCCAGCATCGTAATATGAGTGATGGGGAACGAAATCCATGGTCCTCCTGTGCAAAAACGTATTTAAACGTTTATCTGAAGCTAATATGAGGCATGACATTATTGTGACAATTCTCAAACTTAAACATGGCCTCCGCCCCACAGGTGAGTGATGACATCATGAGTCGGTGGCGGCGTTCAGTGGATGAACTGGCGGCACGGCGGCGACAGCAGAGTGAGTGTGAGCGCGCCCAGGAAGCTCTCAGCAAGGTTACTTCCTGTTTTCAGCAGCTGGCGGTGTCACTCGGCAGCTCGGCTGACTGCAGCTTCCTGCGAGATGAGATGGATGAGACGAGAGCGCTCGCACATCGAATCTGCAGCGGTACGAGAACAATCACAGAAACAACAGACAAGCAAACAAACAAACAACAAATAAACAACAACAAACACAGATATCAGTTTACTGTATATATGTAATAACTGTAACTGTGTGTCTGCAGGTCTGTCCCGGCGTCTGGTGCGTCTACTGGCAGACTGTGACTCCGCCCCCTCAGGTGTGGAGGATAGACAGATGTCGGAGCGGTTGTGGGTTCTCTTCCTGTCTGCATTAGAAAACTTCCTGTCTGACCTCCGTAAGACCAGCGATGTGATTGGACAGTTCCCTCTGACTCAGCGCTACGACAGACATTCACTTGTCAACACAGGTCAGCTGGTCAACCACACCTGTCTAACCCCCACCTGTCTAACCCCCACCTGTCTAACCCCCACCTGTCTAACCTCCATGTGTCTAACCCCCACCTGTCTAACCCCCACCTGTCTAACCTCCATGTGTCTAACCCCCACCTGTCTAACCTCCACCTGTTTAACCCCCACCTGTCTAACCCCCACCTGTCTAACCTCCACCTGTCTAACCTCCACCCGTCTAACCTCCACCTGTCTAACCTCCATGTGTCTAACCTCCACCCGTCTAACCTCCACCTGTCTAACCTCCACCTGTCTAACCTCCATGTGTCTAACCCCCACCTGTCTAACCCCCACCTGTCTAACCTCCATGTGTCTAACCTCCATGTGTCTAACCCCCACCTGTCTAACCCCCACCTGTCTAACCTCCACCTGTCTAACCTCCATGTGTCTAACCCCCACCTGTCTAACCTCCATGTGTCTAACCCCCACCTGTCTAACCCCCACCTGTCTAACCTCCATGTGTCTAACCTCCATGTGTCTAACCCCCACCTGTCTAACCTCCACCTGTCTAACCTCCATGTGTCTAACCCCCACCCGTCTAACCTCCACCTGTCTAACCTCCACCTGTCTAACCTCCATGTGTCTAACCCCCACCCGTCTAACCCCCACCTGTCTAACCTCCACCTGTCTAACCTCCATGTGTCTAACCCCCACCCGTCTAACCTCCACCTGTCTAACCTCCACCTGTCTAACCCCCACCTGTCTAACCCCCACCTGTCTAACCTCCATGTGTCTAACCCCCACCTGTCTAACCTCCACCTGTCTAACCTCCATGTGTCTAACCCCCACCTGTCTAACCCCCACCTGTCTAACCGTCACCTGTCTAACCTCCATGTGTCTAACCCCCACCTGTCTAACCCCCACCTGTCTAACCGTCACCTGTCTAACCTCCATGTGTCTAACCCCCACCTGTCTAACCCCCACCTGTCTAACCTCCATGTGTCTAACCTTCATGTGTCTAACCCCCACCTGTCTAACCCCCACCTGTCTAACCCCCACCCGTCTAACCTCCACCTGTCTAACCTCCACCTGTCTAACCCCCACCTGTCTAACCTCCATGTGTCTAACCCCCACCTGTCTAACCTCCACCTGTCTAACCTCCATGTGTCTAACGCCCACCTGTCTAACCTCCACCTGTCTAACCCCCACCTGTCTAACCTCCACGTGTCTAACCCCCACCTGTCTAACCCCCACCTGTCTAACCGTCACCTGTGTGTCTCGTCTTCAATCCAGGATGTATTGATGGCGTGGTGGGCGTGGCAGCTCGGGTGGCTTCAGTCCAGGTGCCTTGGCTCACCTTAGAGGAGGAGTTGAGCCCTGATCTGACCAATCACATTGCAGGACTGGAGGCCATGCTGAGCGAGATGCAGCTGAGGGTACGAACCAGAGAAGGAACACTTTCTGTTTAGAACCTATGGAACATGACATGGTTCCATCTGCAGACCCGGGGAGTGCCTGTGAGGAGGGTCTTGTACCTGGAGGAGGGTCCTCTACCTGTGTGGAGGGTCTTGTACCTGTGTGGAGGGTCTTGTACATGGGGAAGGGTCTTTTACCTGTGGGGAGGGTCTTGTACATGGGGAAGGGTCTTTTACCTGTGTGGAGGGTCTTGTACCTGTGTGGAGGGTCTTGTACCTGGGGAAGGGTCTTTTACCTGTGGGGAGGGTCTTGTACCTGTGTGGAGGGTCTTGTACATGGGGGGAGGGTCTTGAATGTGGGGGAGGGTCTTGTACATGGGGGAGGGTCTTGTACGTGGGGGAGGGTCTTTTACCTGTAGGGGGGGTCTTGTACTTGTGTGGAGGGTCTTGTACCTGTGGGGAGGGTCTTGAATGTGGGGGAGGGTCTTGTACATGGGGAGGGTCTTGTACGTGGGGGAGGGTCTTTTACCTGTAGAGGGGGTCTTGTACTTGTGCGGAGGGTCTTGTACATGGGGGAGGGTCTTGTACCTGTGTGGAGGGTCTTGTACGTGGGGGAGGGTCTTGTACGTGGAGAGGGTCTTGTACGTGGGGGAGGGTCTTGTACATGGGGGAGGGTCTGGTATGTGTGGAGGGTCTTGTACGTGGGGGAGGGTCTTGTGCGTGGAGAGGGTCTTGTACGTGGGAGAGGGTCTGGTATGTGTGGAGGGTCTTGTACGTGGGGGAGGGTCTTGTACGTGGGGAGGATCTTGTACATGGGGGAGGGTCTGGTATGTGCGGAGGGTCTTGTACGTGGGGGAGGGTCTTGTACGTGGGGGAGGGTCTTGTACGTGGAGAGGGTCTTGTACATGGAGGAGGGTCTGGTATGTGCGGAGGGTCTTGTACGTGGGAGAGGGTCTTGTACGTGGGAGAGGGTCTTGTACGTGGAGAGGGTCTTGTACGTGGGGGAGGGTCTTCTACCTGTGTGGAGGGTCTTGTACGTGGGGGAGGGTCTTGTACGTGGGAGAGGGTCTTGTACGTGGGGGAGGGTCTTGTACGTGGGAGAGGGTCTTGTACGTGGGGGAGGGTCTTGTACGTGGGAGAGGGTCTTGTACGTGGGAGAGGGTCTTGTACATGGGGAAGGGTCTTTTACCTGTGTGGAGGGTCTTTTACCTGTGGGGAGGGTCTTGTACCTGTGTGGAGGGTCTTGTACATGGGGGAAGGTCTTTTACCTGTAGGGGGGGTCTTGTACCTGTGCGGAGGGTCTTGTACGTGGGAGAGGGTCTTGTACGTGGGAGAGGGTCTTGTACGTGGGGGAGGGTCTTCTACCTGTGTGGAGGGTCTTTTACCTGTGGGGAGGGTCTTGTACCTGTGTGGAGGGTCTTGTACATGGGGGAAGGTCTTTTACCTGTAGGGGGGGTCTTGTACCTGTGCGGAGGGTCTTGTACGTGGGAGAGGGTCTTGTACGTGGGAGAGGGTCTTGTACGTGGGGGAGGGTCTTCTACCTGTGTGGAGGGTCTTGTACGTGGGAGAGGGTCTTGTACGTGGAGAGGGTCTTGTACGTGGGGGAGGGTCTTCTACCTGTGTGGAGGGTCTTGTACGTGGGGGAGGGTCTTGTACGTGGGAGAGGGTCTTGTACGTGGGAGAGTGCATCTTACTGTGTTTCTGTTAAACTTGTCGGTGTTCTGCAGGTTCCGGTGGCGTTCTGGTCAGTGGAGGCGACGCAGCCGGCGTGGGCAGAAGCTCACGGCGAGCTGGCCGAGCTGGACGACAGTCTGGAGGACCTGATGGAGGTTGAGGTTGTTTCCAACAGCAAGATGGCCGCCTGCTGTCCGCCGCCGTGCTGTGGACTCAGCTGTGTTGGGTAGAGGAGGAGGGCGGAGTCACGGCTCAGAGCGTGACATCACTGCGTGAACACACCCGTTCAGCTGCTATGAGAGGAAATATGTTTCACATTTAAAAAGAAGATGAAATATTTTGAATTAAAAGTTAAAAAATCATTGTGAGAATTAAAGTTATATTATGGGATGTAGTTGCAATTTTACAATAATATTCAAAAAGTCATTTTATTCTGAAAAAAGAATAATATTCAAGAGAAAAGTCACCTGAATGTAAATGTGTTCATATAGTTTTACAGGCTGAAGTTGAATAAAGATCCTCTCACAGTCGATTATTATTATTATTATTATTATTATTATTATTATTACATAAGTTTCTTTGCCCGTCTGTAACTTGAAAACCATTAAACTGACACATAACGTTCTTATATCAAACTGTGCAGAATTATGTGTAGATTTATGCAAATGAATCTGTTCAAATTTGCATACATTTGCATATTAATGACGCATAAAAACATGACCATTAATGGTAGAATCAGTCATTCTGGAGAAAGACTGTTGACATTTGAACTAAACACCCAAACAAATACACCTTCTGCTCCTTCAGGAGCTCTGCCCCCTAAATTCATGGACGTGCGTTGCCATGGCAACGACCAAAAGAGAAATATGGCGGAACCCAGAGCGATGCGTCAGCTGTAGAGTCACTTCTGTTCCTCTCACACTTGTTCACAACAGTCCGTCGTCAGTCTCGGCCAGCTGACTGCCGGCAGACATTTACTGAACATAAACAGCTGAAACACATAATCAGCAGGATATCTGTGTGGTTCAAACAGTTTCCTGCAGAAACAGACTCTGTGAGACTGTCTATGTGAACAGGTCACAGCATCTTTCTCCAGTTCACCAGTCCTCCCATCATCCAACGGCTGCTGGAGACAGAGACTCCTCACACCGACAGCTGCTCTGATCACTTCCTCCTGTCCAGGAGCACCAACGCCCCCTGCTGATTGGCTGGATCAGTGTGTTTACCTGCCCATTCATAGAGCCTGAGCTCTCTCGCTCCCCCTGAAGGAAGCATAGCCCTAATCAGAAGCCCATGGTTCACCACCAACCAGTTCAGGTTTCTAACTGGTTCTCCCCCCTCAGTAAAACACCTGCTGAGAAACCAGCTCTGATTATTGGCAGCTCCATAGTCAGAAACGTGAAGTTAGCGACACCAGCAGCCATAGTTAAATGTATTCCTGGGGCCAGAGCGGGCGACACTGAATCACATTTAAAACTGCTGGCTAAGAATAAACGTAAATATGGAACGATTGTTATTCATGTCGGCGGGAACGACTCCTGATTACACCAATCAGAGGTCACTAGAATCAATGCTGAGTCGGTGTGAACATCTGCAAAGACAATGTTGGACTCTGTAGTTTCCTCTGGACCGCTGCCTGATCTGACCAGTGATGTCATGTATAGCCGCATGTCATCATTCAACCGCTGGCTGTCGAGGTGGCGTCCAGCAAACGATGTGGCTTCATAGATAACTGGCAGACTTTCTGGGGAAGACCTGGTCTGATTAGGAGACACGGCATACATCCCACTCTGGATGGAGCTGCTCTCATATCCAGAAATATGGCTGAGTTTATTAGTAGACCAAAACCATGACAACCCAGAGCTGAGACCAGGAAGCAGAGCTGCAGTCCTACACGCTTCTCTGCGCTTCCATTAGAGCAGTTACCCACCCAAAACCACATAGAGACTGTGTCTGTCCCCAAAACCACATAAATCCAAAGTAAACAATTAATTAATTAATTCCTTTTCAGCACTTTGGCTGACAAAGAGTCATAACTCTACTGATCCATGTATTCCTATAGCTCTCAGTAGTAACGACTTTATGAGTTTCTTTAATGATAAAATTCTAACTATTAGAGACAAAATTAACCATCTCCTGCCCTCAACAGGCACCGTTCTCTCCCCAAACACAGGAACCTTAGAAACAGCTGTAAATCCTGACATATGTTTGGACTGTTTGTCTCCAGTAGACTTGTCTGAACTAACTTCAATGATTTGTTCAGCTAAACCATCAACCTGTCTCTTAGACCCCATCCCAACTAGGCTGCTTAAGGAAGCCTTACCCTTAGTGAGCACTTCTTTACTAGATATGATCAATCTGTCTTTAGTAACAGGGTATGTACCACAGTCCTTTAAAGTAGCTGTAATTAAACCTCTTCTTAAGAAGCCTACTCTTGATTCAGGTGTTTTAGCCAATTATAGACCTATATCTAACCTTCCATTTCTCTCTAAGATCCTTGAGAAAGCAGTCTCTAATCAGTTATGTGACTTTCTACATAACAATAGTTTATTTGAGGATTTTCAGTCAGGATTTAGAGGCATCATAGCACAGAGACAGCACTGGTGAAAGTCACTAATGACCTCCTGACTGCATCAGTTTGTACATGTTAATGATGAATCCTCCATGAAGGCCAAAGTTAGACACGGAGTTCCACAAGGTTCTGTACTTGGACCAATTCTATTCACCTTGTATATGCTTCCTTTAGGTAATATTATTAGGAAACACTCCATAAATGTTCATTGTTATGCAGATGATACCCAATTATATTTATCAGTGAAGCCTGATGAAACCAATCAGTTAAATAAACTCCAAACATGGCTTAAGGACATAAAGACCTGGATGACCTGCAATTTTCTGCAACTAAACTGAAGTTATTGTGTTTGGCCCTAAACACCTTAGAAACACATTATCTAATGATAAAGCTACTCTGGATGGCATTACCCTGGCCTCCAGCACCACCGTAAGGAATCTGGGAGTTATCTTTGATCAGGATATGTCCTTTAACTCCCACATAAATCAAATCTCAAGGACTGCCTTTTTTCACTTACGTAATATCACAAAAATCACATCCTGTCCCTAAAAGATGCAGAAAAACTAGTTCACGCATTTGTTACTTCTAGGCTGGATTATTGCAATTCCTTATTATCAGGCTGCTCTAACAAGTCTCTAAAGACTCTCCAGCTGGTCCAGAATGCAGCTGCACGTGTTCTGACTAAAACTAGAAAAAGAGATCACATTTCTCCCATTTTAGCTTCGCTGCATTGGCTTCCTGTTTGTATGCATGTAATATTTTTTTATATATATATATATATATATATATATATATATATATATATATATATAAATAAATAAATAAATAATACATACATACACACACACACACACACACACACACACACAACAGGAGATAAATTTATAGGGAAATTTTTTTCAAGTTTCAAGTTGTGTCACTGACAGTAATTTAATATTAAAGTAATTAATTACAGTTTCAAACACTTTTCAACCCTTGAAATCGTCACATTATAATGACGGTGTTTAACGACCGTGTGAATGTTTGTTGCTGCAGAAGAAGTCAGTCAGCGATGATGTTGGATTAAGAAATTTATTAACACAGCGAGGTAACAAACATAAAAATATTATACAAACACAGAAGACAAACAGAATAAAAAGACGAGCAGCTTCACTTCTGGAACGTCGAGTGTAGATGAGCTCTGAAGGCTGAAAGACATGAAACATGTTCAGATATATTTAATCAACAGATTTGATCCTGTGATCAATAACGATGCTGCAGTCAGATCTATCAGAGCTGATAGAAACCAGTTTATCCAACCATCAACTTCACAAAGTTAAACTGAAATCATTCATTTGAAGAATCGACTGAAACTTTTCAGCTTGTTGATACGAACACACGTGTGGATCTGAACATACGTGACATAATGCTGGAACATCATCATCATCATCATCATCATCACGTCTCACCTTCCTGATCGGCCCACAGCTCCGCAGCCGTCGTGTTCAGAGGACTCTCGTTGTTCGGCTCTGAGGAAACAAACACATCAGTCACAACGTGAACACGCGTGTTCTTTGTGTCACGCCAACGTCAGAGCCTGCAACACCAGGAACCAGAAACCAGGGACCAGGAACCAGGGACCAGGAACCAGGAACCAGGAACCAGGGACCAGGAACCAGGAACCAG
>NC_056535.1:37334400-37346900 GCF_910596095.1 Thunnus maccoyii | reverse complement strand
CTGGAAAAACACTGACCCACCATCACGGGCCGGGACCGAGTTATTTACTGTTAATGCCAGATGAGCATCGCTGCTCGCTGGAGCTTTCCCCGCTCGGGACGGCACAACGAGATCTGCCGTGGTGCAGAGGAAGAGCAGCATCACGCACCAACTTCCTCTTTTCTAAGTTTTAACAGCAGGAACAAAAACTGGATTCATCAGAAACCTTCTGGAACCAGCTGACAGGCTGATTATATATTCTGCCATCATGTTGACTTTATGTAAACAAACACGCAAAACGGGCAAAATCGAGGTCAGCAAGAATGCTCGAGGTCATGTCCATATGTTGTACGATATATCGATACATGGACATGATAACCTCAATAATTACGTTATTGTACGATAAGTCAATGACAATTATCGTGACAGGCCTGGTGATAATCTGTCCAGTAAAAACATGAAGCTTCACTTTACATTCAGACAAACTAATGTTGCAGCTACAGTTGTTAGATTTCATCTGTGAGACCAACATTTATCTTCCAGAAGGAATTAAATCATATCGAGACGCTGCGGAGACGTTAGAGCCAGCGGTGAATCAGCTGCAGATCAGTTCATGGATCACGTTCTCCCGGGATGACCACATGTTGACCGGCCGATCATCTCAGGAGTCGGGCTGCTAGCAGCTGAGATGAGCGGCTGGTCCAAACATCTCCCAACACATCCCAGCAGGTTTACAGACTGGACTTACTGGGATAAACTGAACAGATGTTGGAATCTATGTGTTACTTTCTCTCCTGAAAACATTACAACTTAATGAAGTGACAAAGTAACAGTCCTACACTGAAAATCACAACAGCTTCATCTCAGCCATGATGCCGTTGCCCTGGGATATCTTCGCTGGACTGCAAGGCACACTGGGTAATGTAGGAGCAGCAAGGGCCCTCCTCTCCAAGACAAAACACTGACAGAAAGTTGAAACTGAAAACCAATGACACTAAAAAAAAACCTCTCATAGAAAGACAAGAGAAAAAAATCTGAAGATTGACACTGAAAAACACATATCTACAAAAAAATATCTAAATAAAATAACGAGATTGTAATTTTTTAATGGCCTTGTTCTATTTTCAGTGGCAACACAACTTTTTCAATACAATTAATACGAAGTATTTCAATGCCAAAGTTTCCTTTTTCTGGCCTGATAATAAAGCCTTTACTTTGGACTACATTTAACGGAGAGACAGAGTCTGACTGTTGGTGTTTTTCACTACGAGCTATCGGCTGAACGCCTCCAGTTAACACGGTCACTCTTTACACCGCAGCACCGGGCCGCAGCGGGACAGCGTCACCGCCACAGAGCTCACGCACAGCGGATAAACTCCGCAGATTGTCCGGTGAGTTCAACAGACACGGTCCGTCCTGCCGTTTGCTAACTGCAGCTAACTGTTAGCGGTAGCACTGAAGAATATTTACCGGTAAAACTGAGAGCTGCAGTCCGGTGTAACGGGTAAAATAGTCCGGTTATCCGGTAAAGTCGGTTAGTTAACAGTAACTTTAGCTTGTTTCTGTTTTAGCTTCGTGCTAACGGTTGTAGCGTTGTTAGCGTTAGCTGAGGCGGCTAAGTGAGAATTAGCTGTGATGTTAACATGTTTTTCATTTAACCCGCAGACAGAAAACAACTAACAGCTGAAGCTGATGAACGTACCTGCGGGACTCACCGTGTGTTTGTCTCTGAGCGATCCGAACGGAGCTGCTGTCTGCCGGATTCAAACTGAACACGCGCCCGCCCCCGGTTTAAACCGGCTCTTGCTCACTCACGCAGCCAATCAGCGCCCGACTTTCAAAAACAAACCAAACCCCGCTGACCAATGAGAAGGGCGCACACGTAGATAACGATGAGATTGGACAGGAGGAACTTCCGGTAAACATACCGAACGTTGACGTCACAGTTGAAACAAACGATTCAAAAAGTTGATTTCAGAGGAACCCACAGTATCGATCACTCTGATCGATCAGTATATTTAACAGTATATCGATCAGTATATTTAACAGTATATCGATCAGTATATTTATCACTATATCGATCAGTATATCGATCAGTATATTTAACAGTATATCGATCAGTATATCGATCAGTATATCGATCAGTATATTTATCAGTATATTGATCAGTGTATTTATCAGTATATTGATCAGTATATTGATCAGTATATTTATCGGTTTATCGATCAGTATATCTATCAGTATATTTATCAGTTTATCGATCACTATATTGATCAGTATATTTATCAGTATATCGATCAGTATAGTGATCATTATAGCGATCAGTATATAGATCAGTTTATCGATCAGTATATTGATCAGTATATTGATCAGTATATCTATCAGTATGTTTATCAGTATATTGATCAGTATATTGATCAGTATATTTATCACTATATCGATCAGTATATTGATCAGTATATTTATCACTATATCGATCACTATATCGATCAGTATATTGATCAGTATCAATATTCCTGCATGTTAATGCGACTTGTGACTTTGAGTTTTGTGAAAACTTTTTTTCTGTTGATAAAACATCAGACAGACTTTCAGAGCCGAGCTCCTGGAGCCTCGTTAGTGTTTCAGATACTTTATCTTGAATAATAAGGACATTTTATACAGAAATAAATCTCTGCAGATAATCAATAATCCCTCCACTGTAGCTCAACCAGGAAATGCTGTCAGTTAACATTAATTGATATTAGATCCTGTCAGCGCGTCTGGAGATTTGAATAATCAATGATGTTCAGCTGCTTCCTGCTTCTTCTCTCTGTCCAGTGTTTATCAGTAGAAGCATCGTTGGCACTAAAACGACGGCAACGTACGAAGATTTCTGCTTCAGTTTATTAAATACTTGCAGGGATCATCTGCATTAAGAGAGACGCACCAGACACAGCAGCAACCAAACTGTTTAAATCCTCACATGAAAAACAGCAACAAAATAATGTTTTATGTGTATTTATTCATCCTGTTATCAAACCAGTTGAACAGATGTTTGGACGGAGGAACACGGACCCACAGTCTGGATCAACCAGAACACAGCCTGGATCAACCAGAATACAGTCTGAATCAACCAGAACACAGTCTGGATCAACCAGAACACAGCCCGGATCAACCAGAACACAGTCTGAATCAACCAGAACACAGTCTGGATCAACCAGAACACAGCCCGGATCAACCAGAACACAGCCCGGATCAACCAGAACACAGCCCGGATCAACCAGAACACAGTCTGGATCGACCAGAACACAGTCTGGATCAACTAGAACACGGCCCGGATCAACCAGAACACAGTCTGGATCAACCAGAACACAGCCTGGATCAACCGGAACACAGTCTGGATCAACTAGAACACGGCCCGGATCAACCGGAACACAGTCTGGATCAACCAGAACACGGCCCGGATCAACCGGAACACAGTCTGGATCAACTAGAACACGGCCTGGATCAACCAGAACACAGTCTGGATCAACTAGAACACGGCCCGGATCAACCAGAACACAGTCTGGATCAACTAGAACACGGCCCGGATCAACCGGAACACAGTCTGGATCAACCAGAACACAGCCCGGATCAACCAGAACACAGTCTGGATCAACTAGAACACGGCCTGGATCAACCAGAACACAGTCTGGATCAACTAGAACACGGCCTGGATCAACCACAACACAGTCTGGATCAACCAGAACACAGCCCGGATCAACCAGAACACAGCCCGGATCAACCAGAACACAGTCTGAATCAAACGGAACACAGTCTGGATCAACCAGAATACAGTCTGGATCAACCAGAACCACTAAAGCACAAACAAGTCAACATTTCAAGGTGTTTGGGTTTGTATGTGATGGTTGTTAAGCTGTTATATGTGTTAAAGGCTAATGACAGATTATAATCTGCATATTAACACAGACGTCTGTCTTTCAAGAAAAAGATATGAGACGTTTTTAGTCAGATGATGTTTTTAATTCAACATGTTTGAAGCTTAATGATGATATGTACCGTAGTAGACTGTAGGCCTAACATGTGATGTCTATCTTGCATATATTTAACATTTATTTTCATATCATAATTGTGATTCAGGAGGGTGAGCGTGAGCAAACATTCTCGATGTGATGAGTTCGTTACAGTCTTGTGGCTCGTAGCCTATTTTCCTTTTTAAAATTCAATTCTGACCTTTGTAATGAAGCAAAATTATTATTATTAAGTTATTATGGAATATATTGGAAAACCACAGAATATCGTTGGTAAGGAGCACCAGTAATACTGTGGGAGGTCAACTACTCTGTAAGAAATGTTTAAAGAAAAGGTTAACCTGGAATATTTCAGGTGAAGGTTGTTATGACCACAACAAACTTCAGTATCAGTATCACTATGTTTATGTGTGACTAATGTGAGTTGCATGTTAGTGTCAGTGTAAGACAAACCAACAAGGCTCGGTCAGTGGACTGGGATCTGGACACTGGCCAACTGTTCCCAGTTAGTATTCAATACCTCCGCTCCACCCATCCACCCAGTTAGATGTCTGACTCAAGCAGGAAACTCAGGAAGTGCCTTAAACCTGCATTCTCTCTAATGGCCATCAGGGGGCGACTGTATGGAAGTCTATGAGAAAACGACTCTACTGCTCACTGGATTTATTATCTCAGTAAACACTTTCCTAACGAGTTTATGGTCTCAATCACTAGTTTCAAGTCTTCTTCAATACAGCATGATGTTCATTTTGGAATTATGGTCCCATTTCGAGTAAAATAGGCGATAAAGCAGCGAATGCTTTAGGGCGTGGCTACTTTGTGATTGACAAGTTGCGACCACAACGACAGTGTTGATTACGTAACGTAAACATTGCGTAACCCCAGATTCACAGAGTACGGGTGTATCGTCGTTATTTCAGTGTGTGTTCAGTTCATGACAGTTAATTGAAACATTTTAGTCGCCTAAAAAAAGTTTCATTCAGTGTTTGGTTGTGATAAAAGATCCTCTCGGAAAAACTGACTCGGCTGGTCAGTTTTTCCTTTAAGTTCATTTTGTTTGAATTATTTTAAGCCTGTTTTTCACTTGTGGAAATTAGCATTAGCATTAGTATTATTACAGTTAACCACAGACTGTAAATGCACTGTGCTAACCAAGCTAGCAGCTAGCGCTATGGTCAGCTCCACCCTCTCCTCCAAATATGGTCACTTCTGACTCCAAATATCCAAGATAGCGACAGTCAAATCACTAAATTCAAGGCTTCAAAACGGCAGTTCACAAACCAACGAGTGATGTCACGGTGACTACGTCTGTATTTTTTTGCAGTCTTGAGCTCGACTTGCTCTGATGTCACACACGTGCAGCCAACGATTAAGTCACGAGATCAAGGCGGCCGCAGTTTTTAAAGCCGCAGCTGCTCTCAACTGACTGCGAGACCCCGGGCATGATGGGAAACGCCTATCAGCCGCTCTGCCAGCAGCCGCCACCAGACGTCCTGTGACTGCTGAACAGCGTCGGAGAAACACTGAATTTTACTGTGAAACTGCTTTCAGTGTTTTTACCAGTGTGTGTGTGTTTGTGTTCTAGTCTCCAGCCTCATTTCTGCCTGTTTGCTAGTTGTTCTTTGCTGTGTTCCCTGACTAACCTCGTTCTCCATATTCTCCATGTTCTCTGTGTTCTGCATGTTCTCCATGTTCTGCATGTTCTCCGTGTTCTCTCAGCTCTGCTCCGGTCTGCAGGGATTCTGTCATTCAGCATCAGATCCAGACTCATCCTGCATCCTTCGGCTCTGCTCTGGTCAAACTTACGGCTTACTGCTCTACTTCTCCTCATTCACTCCTCTTCAGTTTTGCAGTAAATCCCTTTAATGCTCAGCCGGCTCTCTGGTTGTGTTTGCATCTGCATTCACTAGTTTCACTGCATTCAACAGGACAGATGAATGAGGAACGAGACACACGCTGAAGGCAATAAAAGAATAAGAAATGACAACGATGAGAGGTGTGAAAGTGAGGAAGAAGACTGTGAGAGGGACAGACCTGACAAATGTCTTGTTATTGTAGGAGAATGAGAGCCAGGTCACTGTGACCTGGACCGATGTCGAACATGTCAGCACACCAACCAAACAGGAGACATCTGGAATATTGGGAAAGGGGCGAAGTACACACATACTGCAGAGACGCTTACTCACATTTGGTCAAAGTTCAAGATAAGTGAAATTGAAAAATGTCCCACCCCTCTTTAGGATTTGGGAAAGCCAAAGAGTCTGGTACACAGGATGAAACTTATCCACCCAACACGTACACATACACACTCACAGCCTGTCTTCAGTATAAAAAGGTCACGTTCTTTAACGTTGGAAGATATCTCTGACTTCATTGTTAGTAGGGCTGCTGTGAATAAAGAGATTTCCCATCTGACACCTGTGTCTCGACCAACTGATTCCTCTTTGATCTACCTCTTTTTGCCACAACATCATGGTGAGATTTAATGAAAACATGAAGAAAGTCAAACATGTTTGTGCCAATAACTGCTGTGGGAAGTAAGAGAGTGAGATACTATATGTGAAGGTCCTTAATGACGGCAACTCGTTGGTGAGAATGAAGAACAACTCGAGAAAGCACTGAAACTAAAAGAGAGAGGAAACCCTAGATGGTAAACAGGCAGGACGGAGCAGGACATGGTGGTGGATGTAAAGGAGGGATCACATGATCACATGATCACATGATCACAGGAGGAGGTCTGGAGGAACTAAAGAGGGATTTCAAAGGAGGAAAAACAGTGAAGCACAAAGACTGAAAACAACAAATATACAAACTGAAATGGATGAAAGGAATTTGGTCTGTATGAATGATGGTAGAGGAATGAGAGTAAACATTGGCAGTGCATGTTACATTAACGTTTAATCCCTGGGCTGGACTTAGTAACTGGTCCCAGTTAGCACCCAGTCTGAGACCAGTTGCTGGAATCCCAAAGTGGGTCTTTGGAAAAGCAGATTGGGATGAATTCCAGAAGTTGGGTGAGGTAACAAGGATAAAGATTGATATTTCTGGAGATATAGATGAAATAAAGAATCAGCAATTATTATGGCAGCAGATGGATCAATAAAAACAGGAAACTGGTACCGCGGTGGACGGAGGAGCGTCAGGCTGTCAGAAACAGGAATAGAATAAAAGAACCAGTAACACGCAGTATTTGATTCAGTAAGAGAAGCAGCGATGAGAACAGTACAACAAGCTTTCAGATCATTCATTTGAATGGAGGAAGTACATTTTGGATGTAGGTGTTTTGGCCGCAGCGGCGCCGCATCAGACTGCGGCTGGAAAGTTCAGCCAGAGTCAACTTTTGGAGAAATGCACTGGCTGAAGGCTACGGTGGCCAATCACAGCTGAGATCAGACTGATCAGAGCTGTAAACTCTGTCATGAGGGAGGATAAAGACCAGGATGAGCACAAACATCTCCTCCGCCTGATTTGGTCTGAATACGACCTCAGAGGGCAAGTTGGAGAACGTTGTGCATCAAAATAAGAAGAACAACACCTGTGGGAGAAGTATGAGGAATGATGAAGAGGAGGAAGAATGGAATGGGAAGGAAAAGGCAGGGAAGTGAGAAGAAGAGCAAAGGAGAAGAAAGAACGAGTCAGCATCCAGGTGTGTTAGACAGGAGGGAAGAAACAGATTATATCACTGATGAAACATTGACTTCAGCAGAGATGATGAAAGCAATAAACAGATCAACACCAACCTCCAGGGAAAGATCAGATATGCTGTGGAGGGAAAGTTACTGCATCTTTATAACAGAAGCGGAACAGAGAAGATTAAAGGAAAGAAGCAGCAGTGATTCTGAGAAGGAAACCTGGCAAAGAACCATCTAAACCTGCAGTTTACAGGCCAAACATCACAGTTATACAAGATAATGAGAAGGATGATAACAGAGAAGTCGTCATATGAGCCTGAGAAGAGAGGAAAGCTGCTGTCAGACTGGATTTAGGAAAGGAAGGAATATTGTGGACTCCAACATGGAGGGAATGATCGTTAATTAAACTGCAGGACGAATGCTGGTAGGAACGTTTTTAACTGGATAAAGGATTTTCTGTTTGGAAGAAAAATTCAAGTGTGGATTGGATCAGACTGGTCAAACCAGTACACAGAAATGGAACTCAACAAGGCAGTGTGATAAGCCCGCTACTCTTCATCATTATGATCAATGATACAGGAACAGATACAGAGGAAGGAGCACAGAGCAGTTGATGAGGTGGTGGAGGAGTTATGGTTGGAGCTGTAGGTTCAGTGAAAAGCAGTGAGGAAGGGATGAAGCTAAGGATGTACAGGAAAGATTTAGAAAGGGTTGGAACATTTAAATATCTGGGAGTTGTTTCTGATTCACAGTTAACACAGACAGATCATATCAGGAGAATAGAAAAAATATGCAAAACAGTAGTTAATGTGATGAGATGTTTGACTGCGTCTATGGTCTTAATAAGATCTGTGTTGGATTACAGCAGAGCAGCAGTACCTGCTCTACAGGTAGAAATGAAAAGCTGTTGGTTGATGCAACTGAAGGATAATTGCCGGGCCGAAATGCAGCACACAGTGATTCTCAGCCTCAAATGAGAGAGAGTTGCAGGAGAGCTGGGAGAGTGAGGTAGGAGGTATCAGGTAGAAGGTATCAGGTAGGGGGTATCAGGTAGAAGGTATCAGGTAGGAGGTATCAGGTAGGAGGTATCAGGTAGGAGGTATCAGTTAGGAGGTATCAGGTAGAAGGTATCAGGTAGAAGGTATCAGGTAGGAGGTATCAGGTAGGAGGTATCAGGTAGGAGGTATCAGGTAGGAGGTATCAGTTAGGGGGTATCAGGTAGAAGGTATCAGGTAGGAGGTATCAGGTAGGAGGTATCAGGTAGGAGGTATCAGTTAGGAGGTATCAGGTAGAAGGTATCAGGTAGAAGGTATCAGGTAGGAGGTATCAGGTAGGAGGTATCAGGTAGGGGGTATCAGTTAGGGGGTATCAGGTAGGGGGTATCAGGTAGAAGGTATCAGGTAGGAGGTATCAGGTAGGAGGTATCAGGTAGGGGGTATCAGGTAGAAGGTATCAGATAGGAGGTATCAGGTAGGGGGTATCAGGTAGGAGGTATCAGGTAGGAGGTATCAGGTAGGGGGTATCAGGTAGAAGGTATCAGGTAGGAGGTATCAGGTAGGAGGTATCAGGTAGGGTGTATCAGGTAGAAGGTATCAGGTAGAAGGTATCAGGTAGGAGGTATCAGGTAGGAGGTATCAGGTAGGGGGTATCAGGTAGGAGGTATCAGGTAGAAGGTATCAGGTAGGAGGTATCAGGTAGGGTGTATCAGGTAGAAGGTATCAGGTAGGAGGTATCAGGTAGGAGGTATCAGGTAGGGGGTATCAGGTAGGGGGTATCAGGTAGGAGGTATCAGGTAGGGGGTATCAGGTAGAAGGTATCAGGTAGGAGGTATCAGGTAGGGGGTATCAGGTAGGAGGTATCAGGTAGGGTGTATCAGGTAGAAGGTATCAGGTAGGAGGTATCAGGTAGGAGGTATCAGGTAGGGTGTATCAGGTAGGGGGTATCAGGTAGAAGGTATCAGGTAGGAGGTATCAGGTAGGAGGTATCAGGTAGGGTGTATCAGGTAGAAGGTATCAGGTAGGGGGTATCAGGTAGAAGGTATCAGGTAGGAGGTATCAGGTAGGAGGTATCAGGTAGGGTGTATCAGGTAGAAGGTATCAGGTAGAAGGTATCAGGTAGGAGGTATCAGGTAGGAGGTATCAGGTAGGGTGTATCAGGTAGAAGGTATCAGGTAGGGGGTATCAGGTAGGGTGTATCAGGTAGAAGGTATCAGGTAGAAGGTATCAGGTAGGAGGTATCAGGTAGGAGGTATCAGGTAGGGGGTATCAGATAGGAGGTATCAGGTAGGGGGTATCAGGTAGGGGGTATCAGGTAGGAGGTATCAGTTAGGAGGTATCAGGTAAGGGGTATCAGGTAGGAGGTATCAGGTAGGGGGTATCAGGTAGGGGGTATCAGGTAGAAGGTATCAGGTAGGGGGTATCAGGTAGGAGGTATCAGGTAGGGGGTATCAGGTAGGAGGTATCAGGTAGGGGGTATCAGGTAGGGGGTATCAGGTAGGAGGTATCAGGTAGGAGGTATCAAGTAGGGGGTATCGGGTAGGGGGTATCAGGTAGGGGGTATCAGGTAGGGTGTATCAGGTAGGGGATGATGATGCAGAAGAGTTTGCAGTGTTTTATGTGAGAATAAACCTTCACTAGTTTATCCAGTGGTGGCTCCATGGATGCTGGTCTGGCCTGTAAACTGGTATTTGTTAGACTCACAGTCTCTAAATGCTTCGCTCATACAGACTGAGGACGATCTCCCAGCTTCCATTGTTAAAACTGGGTGGAAACAATTAGAGTTTAAATTAAACCTGCATTGCAGAACCAATCCAGAGTCTTTAGGGCGGCACTTCATACCGGGGCGATGACCTGCAGTTCAGAGGTGGAGAAGAGGTGGAGAGCATCATCTCTGGTCAGGTGCCTAGGTTTGTTGCTGAGCAACTACCGTGTTAGACTTCGGTAGCTGGAGAATCTTCGACTGTCTGGTATTGTGAGACTCGGTATTTGTTGGAGGTAAAAAGGAAAGAGAAAGATAAAACTGATGTGGTGAGTGCATTCAGCCATTATGTAATGAAAAAGTAAAGTGATTTTACAGATTTATACGGATGTTGCTAAGAAACCTGAGACCTGAGTGACAGGATTTGAGGTGGCGGCACCAGCAAGTTAGATGTTTACACAGTGGAGATGTTGGCAGTGTTGGTTGAAAGGTTGCCATCATTCTTTCCAGAACTTTAATAAGAGTTTGGTTTTTATGACGTCTGCAGTTCAGAATAGAAATAGTATTACATCAGAAATCTGTTAATTATCTTAGCAAAGTATTTTATAACAGCAAATCTTTATTTTTTTATGAATGGAATGCATAAATACATAGACCCTGTTTAGCACTCCACAAACCTCGAGCCTTGAAAATTCTTAATATGTGTAATAATAATAATAATAATCGTCTGAACTACTGAAGCTTTTTTCTTTTTCTTCTTTCATTATATAATTTATTTACCCCTTAAACATTAACATATGAAGTCTATTGATGTTTAGTATTGTTCAGTTTTACAATAAATAAAAATAAAACAGATGTTTGTGATTGAAACAAACAGAAAGAATGTCTGAGCCAACAGTCAACAAGTGTAAATAATAAAAATCCAATAATCAGAGTAAAATAAGTAAATACTGTAGAATTTACTTTACGGCGTCACTTCCTGTTCAACTGTTCCTGCATTTACTGTTACAGTCATATGAGTCCGTGCAGAGTTAGTTCATCTAATAATTCATTATTACAGCAGTGTTTGTTCATGTTGTTCTGTTATTTATGGCTCAGAAGAAGAGACGGAACCTCCCCCTCCCCTCCGTCATGTGACGTCATAGGGCCGATTGAAGGTGCCCCCCTCCCCCCGCTGCTGCTGCAGCCGCGGATCTCTGCTGCTCTCCAGGCGACGCACAGTTCATCTCTAACGAGCCCAGTAACGCGGTTTGGAGCGTTTCCGGTGTGTCTCGCTCGCTGCCCGCGACCAGACTGAAAGATGAACGCGCCTCCCGCCTTCGAGTCGTTCCTGCTGTTTGAAGGAGAGAAAAAGATCAGTATCACCAAAGACACGAAGGTTCCCAACGCCTGTTTGTTCACGCTGAACAAGGAAGACCACACACTGGGCAACATCATCCGAGCGTAAGAGACTGACAAGGAGCTAACAGGCTAACAGAGCTAACAGATACACACAGAGCTAACAGATACAAACAGAGCTAACAGGCTAACACGGAGCTAACAGATACACACAGAGCTAACAGGCTAACACAGAGCTAACAGGCTAACACAGAGCTAACAGATACACACAGAGCTAACAGGCTAACACAGAGCTAACAGGCTAACACAGAGCTAACAGGCTAACACAGAGCTAACAGGCTAACACAGAGCTAACAGGCTAACACAGAGCTAACAGATACACACAGAGCTAACAGGCTAACACAGAGCTAACAGATACACACAGAGCTAACACAGAGCTAACAGATACACACAGAGCTAACACAGAGCTAACAGATATTCACAGAGCTAACAGGGTAACACAGAGCTAACAGATACACACAGAGCTAACAGATACACACAGAGCTAACACAGAGCTAACAGATACACACAGAGCTAACACAGAGCTAACAGATATACACAGAGCTAACAGGGTAACACAGAGCTAACAGATACACACAGAGCTAACAGATATACACAGAGCTAACAGGCTAACACAGAGCTAACAGATACACACAGAGCTAACACAGAGCTAACAGATACACACAGAGCTAACACAGAGCTAACAGATATACACAGAGCTAACAGGGTAACACAGAGCTAATAGGATAACATCAGTTAATTTATGTTTCTGTGTGTTTGTCAGTCAGCTGTTGAAGGATCC
>NC_056535.1:37324400-37326900 GCF_910596095.1 Thunnus maccoyii | reverse complement strand
CTTTATGTTGTTTACATGTTTACATTTTCATGTTTGTTTGTTTAGATGCTGTTACATTTTAACATGTTGACATGTTGTTAACATGTTATTTACTTGTTTACATGTTGTTTACATGTTGTTGACTCACTTGTTGGCTCTGGAGCCGAGAACAAACGTGCTGCTGTCGTTCAGTCTGGACGGATCCCACTGAAACACACACACACATGTCAGGAGTTCTCAAGGGAACATGAGGAGAACATGAGGAGAACATGAGGAGAACATGAGGAGAACATGAGGAGAACATCCAGGGAACATGAGGAGAACATGAGGAGAACATGAGGAGAACATCCAGGGAACATGAGGAGAACATGAGGAGAACATGAGGAGAACATCCAGGGAACATGAGGAGAACATGAGGAGAACATGAGGAGAACATCCAGGGAACATGAGGAGAACATGAGGAGAACATGAGGAGAACATCCAGGAAACATGAGGAGAACATGAGGAGAACATGAGGAGAACATCCAGGGAACATGAGGAGAACATGAGGAGAACATGAGGAGAACATCCAGGAAACATGAGGAGAACATGAGGAGAACATCCAGGGAACATGAGGAGAACATGAGGAGAACATGAGGAGAACATCCAGGGAACATGAGGAGAACATGAGGAGAACATGAGGAGAACATCCAGGGAACATGAGGAGAACATGAGGAGAACATGAGGAGAACATGAGGAACGTTTCTGTAACTCTGAGAGTGAATCTGTTAGAACACGAAGCTCCAACATGTTTGTCTGCAGAACGTTTCTGATCTCTGAGGCTCAAAGACGATCTGACGTCGTTAATAAACTGAAACGCTGCAGAAGCACAATAATCAATAACGTGAGAAGAAACCAATCAGCCGCACGGCCGACGGGAATCAAACATCCCGACGAAACTGAGATTCAACAGCAGCGGGAACACTGACGACGCGCCGTGATGTCACAGACGCGCCGTGATGTCACAGTGGGACTGCGTACTGACCTTGGGTCCTTCTCTCTTGATGGGATCAGACTTCAGCTTCACTCTGAGGAGAAACTCTCATTAGTTTAATTATCAGACTTCAGTTCTAAGAACCAGGAAGTGAAGAACGTCGTTTAAAGGTTTATTGAGCATAAAACAGGTGTGAATATTAAACATATAAATGATGTTTATTATAACTGTGAACTGAATTTAAATGACTTTGTATAAAATATCATTATATATTTATAATATTTATTATTATTGTATATTTTAATGTTGAATCATATTTGATGAGCTGGTGTGAATCAGTAACGGTGGAACCTCACTGCGGAGGTTCTGATACTCACTGACTGGAGAAGGTCAAAGGTCGATCAGAAACGACCGCAGCACTCACACGGTTCTTCCTCTGAGGAGACACAACAAGCGCTGGTAAAGGTTCTCCATATTCAGACACAACAGAACCTTCAACATTCAGACCCGTGTTCATGAGTCCGCATCATGATGACGTCACCTGACAGTCATCGTCAGACCCGAGAGGTCAAAGGTCACGGTACCTTCTTGAGAACGGGGCTTCCTCTCTGACTGCAGTCTTCGTCAGCTGCTCTGGATCTCTGACAGAACACACAGAACCAAACACAAGTTTAGAACCACAGCAGCTGTTCTCTTTGGTTCTGGATCTGATGTTCTAACTGTTCTGGTTGGTTCTAGATCATGTGTTCTACTTCATGGCTGGTTCTACATGTTCCTACCTTGATGGCGACCTCTGACCCCGGCCTCTTCACCTCCCCCTCTGGAAACAGTTGTTTGGCCTGTGATGACATCAGAGGAAACCACGGTAACCAAACCGAGAAAAACAAACAGAACCTTTGGAACCAGCAGCAGCTCAGAAAACACCTGGTGTGATGTCACAGTAACAGCAGGGGTCAGAGGTCAGACAACAGGAAGGTGTCTTACATGTTCCAGAACGTTCCTGCAGGCCTCTTTGATCAGCTGATCCGTCTGAACGTCCTCTCCAACGTTCTCCTTCACGTTCTCCGCCGCTTTCTCAAAGAACTGCAACCAACAGAACCCAACATGTGTTCACACATCTGTTCACAGGCCCTCTGACGGCCCGAAGGACACGCCCCCTCAACTTGACTGACAGCCGTCCCGCCGCCGAGAGCCGAGTGAACCGAGGAACCAGCCAAAACCAGCTGGTAACCAGCAGCTACAGCTGGGAGTGAATCACACATGAAAACCTTCATCAGCGTCTTCTATCAGAAACTGCTGCGGTCACTCGGCTCGTCTGACGGAGGTTTGAGAGCAGCTGTCAATCATGACGCCACACCCCCTTCACATATCATCAAATAACTAATTAAAATCAAACTGATCAGAAAAACGAGCATCTGAACAAACATCAACTAATGACCTAAAATAAAAGAAACTATCTTTGGGACAAACGTATTTGAACTTTGATATTTTAGTTCGGTTCATGTCACAGGTCATAAGTCCCGCCCCCTCCTAACATGGAGGGGGCGG
>NC_056535.1:37284400-37319400 GCF_910596095.1 Thunnus maccoyii | reverse complement strand
GTAAGAAACAAACAAACAACTTCAGCAGAAAAAACTAGATATGAATGAAACCATCATCCTCACTTAACGTCCTGTATGACGAGCTGGAAACCATCAACAGGCTCAGCAGGCTTTCACAGTGTTAGACTGACACCGCTGCAGTATTACTGTATAATCACTAATAATGTTTATAATTACTACTGTATAATCATTAAAAATGTTTATAATTACTACTGTATGATCATTAATAATGTTTATAATTACTACTGTATGATCATTAATAATGTTCATAATTACTACTGTATGATCATTAATAATGTTTATAATTACTACTGTATGATCATTAACAATGTTCATAATTACTACTGTATGATCACTAATAATGTTCATAATTACTACTGTATGATCACTAGTAATGTTTATAATTACTAATGTATGATCATTAATAATGTTTATAATTACTACTGTATGATCACTAATAATGTTTATAATTACTACTGTATGATCACTAATAATGTTCATAATTACTACTGTATGATCACTATTAATGTTTATAATTACTACTGTATGATCACTAATAATGTTTATAATTACTACTGTATGATCACTAATAATGTTTATAATTACTACTGTATGATCATTAATAATGTTTATAATTACTACTGTATGATCATAATAATGTTTATAATTACTACTGTATGATCACTAATAATGTTTATAATTACTACTGTATGATCACTAATAATGTTTATAATTACTACTGTATGATCATTAATAATGTTTATAATTACTACTGTATGATCACTAATAATGTTTATAATTACTACTGTATGATCATTAATAATGTTTATAATTACTACTGTATGATCACTAATAATGTTTATAATTACTACTGTATGATCATTAACAATGTTCATAATTACTACTGTATAATCATTAATAATGTTTATAATTACTACTGTATAATCATTAATAATGTTTATAATTACCACTGTATGATCATTAATAATGTTTATAATTACTACTGTATAATCATTAATAATGTTTATAATTACTACTGTATGATCATTAATGTTTATAATTACTACTGTATGATCATTAATAATGTTTATAATTACTACTGTATAATCACTAATACTGTTTATAATTACTACTGTATGATCATTAATAATGTTTATAATTACTACTGTATGATCATTAATAATGTTTATAATTACTACTGTATAATCACTAATACTGTTTATAATTACTACTGTATGATCATTAATAATGTTTATAATTACTACTGTATAATCATTAACAATGTTTATAATTACTACTGTATGATCATTAACAATGTTCATAATTACTACTGTATGATCATTAATAATGTTTATAATTACTACTGTATAATCATTAACAATGTTTATAATTACTACTGTATGATCATTAACAATGTTCATAATTACTACTGTATAATCATTAATAATGTTTATAATTACTACTGTATGATCATTAATAATGTTTATAATTACTACTGTATAATCATTAATAATGTTTATAATTACTACTGTATAATCATTAATAATGTTTATAATTACTACTGTATGATCATTAATAATGTTTATAATTACTACTGTATGATCATTAATAATGTTTATAATTACTACTGTATAATCACTAATAATGTTTATAATTACTACTGTATGATCATTAATGTTTATAATTACTACTGTATGATCATTAATAATGTTTATAATTACTACTGTATAATCATTAATAATGTTTATAATTACTACTGTATGATCATTAATAATGTTTATAATTACTACTGTATGATCATTAATAATGTTTATAATTACTACTGTATGATCATTAACAATGTTTATAATTACTACTGTATGATCATTAATAATGTTTATAATTACTACTGTATAATCATTAATAATGTTTATAATTACTACTGTATGATCATTAATAATGTTTATAATTACTACTGTATAATCATTAATAATGTTTATAATTACTACTGTATGATCATTAATAATGTTTATAATTACTACTGTATAGTTCTGGCAAATATAATCCCTGAGCTGCAAAACTGTCATGAAATACACTGACGCCTCCCTGATGTTTAAGACCCTTCACAGCAAGGTTCCTCCACCACTTAGAACTTTTATTACGCAGGGAGGGAACTCAGTAGAACGTGATCTCAGTAGAACGTATTAGTCAGGAAACGTTCTGTGTTCTCAGTAGAACGTGTTTGTCAATAAATGTTCTGTGTTCTCATTAGAACGTGTTTGTCAGTAAACGTTCTGTTGTCAATGGAACGTATTAGTAAACGTTCTGTGTTGTCATTAGAACGTGTTTGTCAGTAAACGTTCTGTGTTGTCAGTAGAACGTGTTTGTCAGTAAACGTTCTGTGTTCTCAGTAGAACGTGTTTGTCAATAAATGTTCTGTGTTCTCAGTAGAACGTGTTTGTCAATAAATGTTCTGTGTTCTCAGTAGAACGTGTTTGTCAGTAAACGTTCTGTTGTCAATGGAACGTATTAGTAAACGTTCTGTGTTCTCATTAGAACGTGTTTGTCAGTAAACGTTCTGTGTTGTCAGTAGAACGTGTTTGTCAGTAAACGTTCTGTGTTCTCAGTAGAACGTATTAGTCAGTAAACGTTCTGTGTTGTCAGTAGAACGTGTTTGTCAGTAAACGTTCTGTGTTCTCAGTAGAACGTATTAGTCAGTAAACGTTCTGTGTTCTCAGTAGAACGTGTTTGTCAGTAAACGTTCTGTGTTCTCAGTAGAACGTGTTTGTCAGTAAACGTTCTGTGTTGTCATTAGAACGTGTTTGTCAGTAAACGTTCTGTGTTGTCAGTAGAACGTGTTTGTCAGTAAACGTTCTGTGTTCTCATTAGAACATATTAGTCAGTAAACGTTCTGTGTTCTCAGTAGAACGTATTAGTCAGTAAACGTTCTGTGTTCTCAGTAGAACGTATTAGTCAGTAAACGTTCTGTGTTCTCATTGGAACGTGTTTGTCAGTAAACGTTCTGTCTTCTCATTGGAACGTGTTTGTCAGTAAACGTTCTGTGTTCTCAGTAGAACGTGTTTGTCAGTAAACGTTCTGTGTTCTCAGTAGAACGTGTTTGTCAGTAAACGTTCTGTGTTCTCATTAGAACATATTAGTCAGTAAACGTTCTGTGTTCTCAGTAGAACGTATTAGTCAGTAAACGTTCTGTGTTCTCAGTAGAACGTGTTTGTCAGTAAACGTTCTGTGTTCTCAGTAGAACGTGTTTGTCAGTAAACGTTCTGTGTTCTCAGTAGAACGTGTTTGTCAGTAAACGTTCTGTGTTCTCATTAGAACGTATTAGTCAGTAAACGTTCTGTGTTCTCATTGGAACGTGTTTGTCAGTAAATGTTCTGTGTTCTCATTAGAACGTGTTTGTCAGTAAATGTTCTGTGTTCTCATTGGAACGTGTTTGTCAGTAAATGTTCTGTGTTCTCATTGGAACGTGTTTGTCAGTAAATGTTCTGTGTTCTCATTAGAACGTGTTTGTCAGTAAATGTTCTGTGTTCTCATTGGAACGTGTTTGTCAGTAAATGTTCTGTGTTCTCATTAGAACGTGTTTGTCAGTAAATGTTCTGTGTTCTCATTAGAACGTGTTTGTCAGTAAATGTTCTGTGTTCTCATTGGAACGTGTTTGTCAGTAAACGTTCTGTGTTCTCATTAGAACGTGTTTGTCAGTAAATGTTCTGTGTTCTCATTGGAACGTATTAGTCAGTAAACGTTCTGTGTTCTCATTGGAACGTGTTTGTCAGTAAACGTTCTGTGTTCTCATTGGAACGTGTTTGTCAGTAAATGTTCTGTGTTCTCATTAGAACGTATTAGTCAGTAAACGTTCTGTGTTCTCATTGGAACGTGTTTGTCAGTAAACGTTCTGTGTTCTCATTGGAACGTGTTTGTCAGTAAATGTTCTGTGTTCTCATTAGAACGTATTAGTCAGTAAACGTTCTGTGTTCTCATTAGAACGTGTTTGTCAGTAAACGTTCTGTGTTCTCAGTAGAACGTGTTTGTCAGTAAACATTCTGTGTTCTCATTGGAACGTATTAGTCAGTAAACGTTCTGTGTTCTCATTAGAACGTATTAGTCAGTAAACGTTCTGTGTTCTCATTGGAACGTGTTTGTCAGTAAACGTTCTGTGTTCTCGGTAGAACGTGTTTGTCAGTAAACGTTCTGTGTTCTCAGTAGAACGTATTAGTCAGTAAACGTTCTGTGTTCTCATTAGAACGTATTAGTCAGTAAACGTTCTGTGTTCTCATTGGAACGTGTTTGTCAGTAAACGTTCTGTGTTCTCATTGGAACGTGTTTGTCAGTAAACGTTCTGTGTTCTCAGTAGAACGTGTTTGTCAGTAAACGTTCTGTGTTCTCATTAGAACGTGTTTGTCAGTAAACGTTCTGTGTTCTCAGCGTTCTCAGTAGAACATGACAGACAGGCAGGCTGAGGGTTGGATATATCTTTACTGGGAGAGTGACGCTGCAGTTATTCTGCAGGCAGGACGAAGGACAGACTGTATTTACATTCTCCGGCTGCGAGGACCCACAAACAGTCGGCTGCTCGTCGCTCGGCGGCGTCGCCACGCAGCGTCAGACTGAACTTCACTTCATATTTACAATCAGAGTTTTTAGTGATGTGGTGAAAAGAGTCACAGTTTAAAAAGTTCCTGCTGGTTTGAATCAGAAAAGTAAAGAAACATTTACGTTTTCAACAAAGACTCAAAACTGGACACGTTTCCTCGTAACTGAGATAAAATTCAGACATTTTTATCATAAGAAAGATTGTGTAGTTTTTAAGGTCTGATAATTGAAATTATTCTTGTTATTATGAAGTTGGGTTCTAACAATCATGAGGTAAATATCTTGTAATTATCTTTAAAAGTTCTGCATCTTCAGAAAACTGTCAGTAAATCTGTTCTCAACATTACAGAAAACGTTCTCGTTTGTCAGTTTGTTTTCTCGTAATTGAAATAAAACTTTAAACCTCATAATTACAAGATCTTCATGTGGCAATGATGAGATATGGATCTTAATTCAAAGATAATTTGCTGAAATTATGAAAAAGATTTTTCAATTAAAAGCATTTTCTCATGTCATCTTTTCTTTAAACGATGATCTTGTAGTTAGAAGATTATGAGAACTCTACTTATTTACAAGAACACCTTCTCTGTTCAGTATAATGTTGTTTTATAAGAATATAAATGTGTCACTGACTTTACAGAAATATTAAAGGAACAGTCCAACATTAGCCTAGCTTAGCACAACGACTGGCATCAGGGGGAAACTGCTAGCCTAGCTCCATCAAAAGAGAAACAAAATTCACCTTCCAACATCTGCAAAAGTCATTTACATTTACAATAAACTAAAGTGTTGGACTGTTCCTTTAAAGTGTGACGCTGTGCAGCGACGCCGCTTGGCACGAAGACTCGGCCTGAAAATCACATTCAGGAATACGAACATTGTTTAGAGTCCAAAAGTTTCATGCACAACAAAACCCAAAATAACCCAAACCATAAAAAACAAACCAACGGATCACTGGAACAGGAAAGAACAGCGGAGAATTATAAAAATAAGGTGGAGGCGTATTCTGCTGGTTAGACTTCAGCATTACTGATGCATACACACTTCTACTTTTACATACAAGATATAGATTTTCTTAACACTTTGGTTTAGTTTAAAACAAACTATCATAAGCTGTATAATACAGGAAACACATCTCCATCTCTTTAAAAAATTGTTAAATTAAATCAAATAAAAAAGCATCGGAACAGTTAAACGTACAATTCAATTTGTTTTTTCAATCAGTTTAACAGCAGATGAGGAAAATAACATCAACAGACTTCAGATCAGTTTAACTGTACAAATATCTACACAGCTGCTGCCGCACGGCAACAGACGCCTGATAGGACCGCTCATCGGCCAATCAGAGAGCAGACAGAGAGGACCAACCAATAGAGTTACTGAGTGGGAGGAGCCACTGGTTCCTGAATCATTTGACCTCAGTTTGAATGTTAAAATGTTCTTTAACACTGCAACAACTACAGCTTTATGTTCTGTCCCGAAGGAAACACGTTGACATTAAGTCCAAATGTTTCCAGAAAACATCGTCGTATTCTGGGGGAACAAAAGTCGGATTTTCAAAGAAAAGTTGTAACGCTTTGAAAAAAGTCAGTGTTTGAGAAAACAGAGTGATGAATAAAAACAATATAAAGAGAGAAACATGTCAGAGTGATGTGATGTGAGACATCAGGCCAGTTACAGAAGACTGAATGTAAACTGGAGTCTTACGGCAAACTGTGATTGGATGTTTTTGCTGAAATGCATTTTGGGAGTCGTAGTTGGCTTCTCTCCTTTAGTGTTTATGTTTTACTAAAGAACCAGTCGTTCATCTTTTGTTTGTTTGTTTTCTGGGCTGAACATTGTTTATTATTTATTTGAACCAGATGACTTCACACTATGTAACTCTATTAACCTGCTCAAACACCCGTCTCACTGATGATGTCACATCTGATCATGTGACAACCACAGGAAGTGTGAGGCGGCCAGCGTCAGCCGTCTGTCCCGTGTCTGACTCCGCCTCCTCCTGCCTGCTGAATACTCCATTTCCCACAATCCCCTGCAGGCGGGTTCCTGGTCTGAGTTTGGTGGCGGAGCCTCCTTTACAGGACGCGCACTGATTGGTCGGGCTCTCCTGAGGAGGCGGGGCCTGAAGCCGCTGGATTCTGTCCGACTCAAAAAAGAAGAGTCCAATAGAAACGATAGCTGCCTTTGTCAACCAATCACCAATCAGCCCTGTCGGTGTGGGGACCAGTCAGAAGTCCAGTGACATCACAGATGACATCACAGGTGAAGGAAAGGTTTTTATTATTGCTGGAGCCGTCTCCTTATTGGCTTTGCTGCCTGTTGCTAAGCAACAACGTGACTCAGCGGCAGCTTGAACAAACGCTCCAGGCGCCGTGATGTCAGAGCTTCAACCAATCACAACAGCCGGTCTGAGCGGAGTGTCCTGTGTCAAGGGGACGCAGAAGAAGCCAACAGAAGGGAAGCAGAAAGTTGGCCCCGCCCCCTGTTGGCGACGGTATGTTGACAGATGCTGAGGGTGCTACAGGTGCTGGTGAGGGACAATCTGAACAGATGAGACAACAAACAGAACAAACAAACGCTGAAAAAAACTAAATTTAAACACGGTGAAGGGGCGTGGCCACACGCTAAGCCCCTCCCTCTACACAGCGGCCATCTTGTCTTGTGGACTGCTGCTACTGCTGCTGCTGCTGCTGCTGTTGTTGTTGTTGTTGTTGTCATGGCTGCCTGGCGACATCATGCCGCTCTGTGTCCTGTCAGCGGCCTTGGGGGCGGAGTCTCTGTCTCCAGGTGTGCTGTGGGCGGGGCCAGGAGAGGACAGGGAGGCGGGGCGTGAGGAGGAGGGGCGGTATGCCGCCATCAGCTCAGCCAGACGCTCCGGAGTCGGAGCCCACTTCGCAAAACCAGCGTCGTTCTGAAGGAAGAGTACCGCAGTACCGTGCACCGCCCGGTAGTACATCTCCTCCCTGAAATACACAGAAGTATTATAGTACTGTAGTGTAATACAGTGTAGTATCGATGCAGTACTGCAGTACCAGTACCTCTTGCAGATGTGCTGGCTGCCAGAGCGATACTCGTGTTCATAGGCCGGGACGCTCAGCTGGTGACGGAGGAAACGGCTGCTCTCCATGCGGGTCAGAGCCGGGGTCACCGGGTCACGCCACTCCGGGACGAAGACGATGAAGGACAGCGGCTCAGAGGAGCGGTCCAACAGGTCCTGAGACACAGATATGTCAATATGTACACCTGTATATACTGAAACACCTGCTGCCATCTGATCCACCACTGTTAGCATCTCAACTCCTCACAGCATCCTGGAAGTTCACCAGAAGAAACAACAGACCTTCTGCTGGCAGGTCTGACAGACAGGTAGAGACAGGTAGACAGGTAGACACAGGTACACACAGGTAGACACAGGTACACACAGGTAGACACAGGTACACACAGGTAGACACAGGTAGACAGGTAGACACAGGTAGACACAGGTAGACAGGTAGACAGGTAGACACAGGTAGACAGGTAGACACAGGTAGACAGGTAGACAGAGGTACACACAGGTAGACACAGGTAGACAGGTAGACACAGGTAGACAGGTAGACATAGGTACACACAGGTACACACAGGTAGACACAGGTAGACAGGTAGACACAGATACACACAGGTAGACAGGTAGACACAGATACACACAGGTAGACAGGTAGACACAGATACACACAGGTAGACAGGTAGACACAGGTACACACAGGTAGACACAGGTACACACAGGTAGACACAGGTACACACAGGTAGACACAGGTAGACAGGTAGACACAGGTAGACACAGGTAGACAGGTAGACAGGTAGACACAGGTAGACAGGTAGACACAGGTAGACAGGTAGACAGAGGTACACACAGGTAGACACAGGTAGACAGGTAGACACAGGTAGACAGGTAGACATAGGTACACACAGGTACACACAGGTAGACACAGGTAGACAGGTAGACACAGATACACACAGGTAGACAGGTAGACACAGATACACACAGGTAGACAGGTAGACACAGATACACACAGGTAGACAGGTAGACGCAGATACACACAGGTAGACAGGTAGACGCAGATACACACAGGTAGACAGGTAGACACAGGTAGACACAGGTAGACACAGGTAGACAGGTAGACAGGTAGACGCAGATACACACAGGTAGACAGGTAGACACAGATACACACAGGTAGACAGGTAGACGCAGATACACACAGGTAGACAGGTAGACGCAGATACACACAGGTAGACAGGTAGAGACAGGTAGACACAGGTAGACACAGGTAGAGACAGATACACACAGGTAGACAGGTAGACACAGGTAGACGCAGGTTTATATGAGACTCACCTCGAAGTGCGTCACCATGGCGTCCATTAGCTCTTCACAGAACGGAGGATTTGCTTCAAACGAGCCACTGGCTGGACAGAAAGACAGGAATGGCCTAAAAGCACATACAGGTTATTTATATCGCTGTAATCACATGACTGCACTGTATAACCACAGCATGTGTCAGATCATCCTGCTGCAGTGTGGCACAGTGAACAATGAATATCTGACAGACTGGTCTAACAGGTCTGCTGTCTCACAGAAACACCTGTCTCACCCTCTGGATCCAAAGAAGCCGTCGGTGTCGGGGAAAGCTGAGCAGAACTGTTTGAAGTAGCAGTTGAGCGGCGAGGCGAAACACTCGAAGGAAACTCCAAACTGCCGGTTCAACGCCTCGAACACAGACATCGGTAGCGCCCCCTGCAGGCCCGAGCCCTCGTTAGCTCCGCTGCCAAACATCACCTGGACACACAGATGCTTTATTAACCAGGTACAGACTGACAGGTGAGAGCAGTGAAAGCTGAGTGGTTGACAGAGAGTCAGCTGACCTGGTATCTCTTCAAGAGGCACCAGACTCTGGACAGGAACTTCTCGAAGCGAGGGTCGTCTATACAGCTGTACCTGTACAACAACTCCTGGACACACAGACAGGCAGAGAGACAGACAGGTGTCAAAGGTGTGCAGAAACACTAACAGCTGATATGGAGCAGGTGTGCCAGCTGATTACTCAGTGATGATGTCACAGACTAACATCAACATACGTAAACAGCTGCTCACATGATCATATCTGCTGCAGGTTTACTGATTAATTAGCATCATTTAGTTTATGTTCCAGGTATCAGTGAGAGTTTGAGTCCATAAACACACTCTGCTGGTTGCTCTGTGATCAGAGGAACTATTCTGCTCATTTCAGTTCAAAGAACTCATTATTGATCTCATACTGCTCCTTTATGCAGCAACTTCATACACACAGTTTCTCTTACGCTCCATTTTAGCTCCTGTCTCTCTAAGCCCCGCCTCCCGATGAGCCCACTCTGTCCTGATTGGTCAGCTTTACGTATCAGAGTTGTGTAACTTTAGCGTGATGCAAACCAAACATTTCCTGCTTTACTGCTTCAAATTAAAAGCTTTTCAATGACTAACTAAAGGGAGACTTTTATTGTGAATAATTTACAGGAAGTAAAAACGTGTTCCTCACTGACGTAGCGGAGCTTCGTTAGCGGAGCTTCGTTAGCGGAGCTAAAAACCGGTTGAAACAACAAAATGTGGAGCTGTTTGTTGAGCGGATCAGTGATAAATAACACAGGGAGGAAGAGTACAAGCACAAACAGCCACAGTGATGATGATGATGTTTGATGAAGAGCTGCAGACGACCAGCACACCTCCAACAGGTAAACTACTTATTTTACTCTGCTGCTGTGTGACGGCGCTGTGGCTCGGCGTAACTACTCCCGGAGCGGAGCAGATGTCCGTATAAAGACATCCGTCATGAACTGACGTCAGCTCGGCTAACAGCAGATGAAACCGTTGGAAACGTAGCGTTCAGAGCAGAGCTGCTGCTTCCTGCTCACAGGGATTAATGCTACAAACGTTTACCTCGTTATTTAACACGTTGGACACTTTAAACATGAACATCCGACACTGTGACGTTATATACATGTCTGACAATAAGGAAAAGCATAACACCTCCCCTTTAAAGGACTTCACACCAGGTTAGATGCAGGATGTTTAGTATTAATATGAGGTCTTCTCAGAGACCCGTACTGAGCATGCTCCAAGAGCTGTGACATCATCAGTACTGACCAGTTTGCTGAAGTGACCTCTGTTGACTTTGACCATCTCTCCTCTGAAGCGCAGACACGCCATGTCGTTCTCAAAGTGCAGCTCCACCCGAGGCAGCGGTGGCGACGGGAGCGCCAGACGCACCGGATAACAGTAGACCAACCGGGACTGCTGCGGGGACGCACACGCCTCTGGACACACGGAGACACACAGCAAACAGGATCAGGGGTGTGTGTGTGTGTGTGTGTGTATGTGTGTGTACCTGTGGGCGGGTCCTGCTCAGGTGTGTGTGTGTGTGTGTGTGTGTGTACCTGTGGGCAGGTTCTGCTCAGGTGTGTGTGTGTGTATGTGTGTGTACCTGTGGGCGGGTCCTGCTCAGGTGTGTGTGTGTGTGTGTGTGTGTACCTGTGGGCAGGTTCTGCTCAGGTGTGTGTGTGTGTGTGTGTGTGTGTGTGTGTACCTGTGGGCGGGTTCTGCTCAGGTGTGTGTGTGTGTGTGTGTGTGTGTGTGTGTGTACCTGTGGGCAGGTTCTGCTCAGGTGTGTGTGTGTGTGTGTGTGTGTGTGTGTGTACCTGTGGGCGGGTTCTGCTCAGGTGTGTGTGTGTGTGTGTGTGTGTGTGTGTGTGTACCTGTGGGCAGGTTCTGCTCAGGTGTGTGTGTGTGTGTGTGCGTGTGTGTGTGTGTGTGTGTGTGTACCTGTGGGCAGGTTCTGCTCAGGTGTGTGTGTGTGTGTGTGCGTGCGTGTGTGTGTGTGTACCTGTGGGCAGGTTCTGCTCAGGTGTGTGTGTGTGTGTGTGTATGTGTGTGTGTACCTGTGGGCGGGTCCTGCTCAGGTGTGTGTGTGTGTGTGTGTGTGTACCTGTGGGCAGGTTCTGCTCAGGTGTGTGTGTGTGTGTGTGTGTGTGTGTGTGTACCTGTGGGCGGGTTCTGCTCAGGTGTGTGTGTGTGTGTACCTGTGGGCGGGTCCTGCTCAGGTGTGTGTGTGTGTGTGTGTGTGTGTGTGTGTACCTGTGGGCAGGTTCTGCTCAGGTGTGTGTGTGTGTGTGTGCGTGCGTGTGTGTGTGTGTGTGTACCTGTGGGCAGGTTCTGCTCAGGTGTGTGTGTGTGTGTGTGTGTATGTGTGTGTGTACCTGTGGGCAGGTTCTGCTCAGGTGTGTGTGTGTGTGTGTGTGTGTGTGTGTGTGTGTGTGTACCTGTGGGCAGGTTCTGCTCAGGTGTGTGTGTGTGTGTGTGTGTATGTGTGTGTGTGTACCTGTGGGCAGGTTCTGCTCAGGTGTGTGTGTGTGTGTGTGTGTGTGTGTGTGTGTGTACCTGTGGGCGGGTCCTGCTCAGGTGTGTGTGTGTGTGTGTGTGTGTGTGTGCGTGTGTACCTGTGGGCAGGTTCTGCTCAGGTGTGTGTGTGTGTGTGTGCGTGCGTGTGTGTGTGTGTGTGTACCTGTGGGCAGGTTCTGCTCAGGTGTGTGTGTGTGTGTGTGTGTGTGTGTGTGTGTGTGTGTGTGTACCTGTGGGCGGGTCCTGCTCAGGTGTGTGTGTGTGTGTGCGTGTGTACCTGTGGGCGGGTCCTGCTCAGGTGTGTGTGTGTGTGTGTGTGTGTGTGTGTGTGTGTATGTGTGTGTACTTGTGGGCGGGTCCTGCTCAGGTGTGTGTGTGTGTATGTGTGTGTACCTGTGGGCGGGTCCTGCTCAGGTGTGTGTGTGTGTGTGTGTGTGTGTGTGTGTGTACCTGTGGGCGGGTCCTGCTCAGGTGTGTGTGTGTGTATGTGTGTGTACCTGTGGGCAGGTTCTGCTCAGGTGTGTGTGTGTGTGTGTGTGTGTGTGTGTGTGTGTGTATGTGTGTGTACCTGTGGGCGGGTCCTGCTCAGGTGTGTGTGTGTGTGTATGTGTGTGTACCTGTGGGCGGGTCCTGCAGTAGACTCAGGTGCGTCTGTCTCAGGCGGCGGCTGTAGTCTGCAGACAGCTGGTAGATCTTGGAGCAGATTCCCTCCACAGAGTCTTTGGCGACGGCGGTGACATGAGGACCACACTGCTGCCGCAGGTGCTCCAGCCGGTCCTACACACACAGTTATCCTACATCAGGTATCAGGAACGTTTAAACAGTACTGGTGTTAAACAGACGGTCTGAGGAGGACGTCAGCGCTGTGTCTACAGGTGTCTGAAGGCCTCGAGGACACAGGCCTCAGCCAGATGTTCCCAGGTGCTCCTCCTCCACCAGGTGATCAGCTGGTTCCTCCTTCCACCTGATTGTCCAAGACATACAGCTGAAGATCTAATGACCTTTGACCTCAGGTGTTCTGGTTCATCACGTATGAGCCACCTTGTGCTTAAACATTATCACTTCCTCCAGGAAAACGTGTTTTTGCAATAATAATAATAATAATTAATGCAAATTAAAGAAATCCCCACAATATTTATGAGAGCTACAGTTTTGCTAAATTACAGCAACTTTTCCACATAAACATCTGAACCAGCAGCTGTTTGTGGTTTGGACCAATCGTGGCGTTTGGTGTGACGACAAATCTCACCTGCCAACAAACACGATGCCATAGACGAGCAAAACTGTTCCCAAATGTTCCCAAATGTTCCCAAATGTTCCCAAATGAGGTTTGATTCAGTGAGTCAGGAGACATAATCTGCCTCAAACATCCAACTAGATTTATTTTAATAACATTATTGATGATTTTATTTGCTGCTGATGTTGAGCTGAAAGTTTATTTAATAAAGGTTATAAATGGAACTCAAGAACAGTATTTTCTGTTTTATAGAACGTTGAGTCCTCATGGTTCTCATGTTCAGCTGTGTTGTTTCTGTGATCTGCAGGAAGTCGTTACGTACGACTCTTCACTGGCAGCAGTTTAAATAAATCACATTATTTTACTCTGATTGCAATTTTTGCCAATTCCTGCAATTTTACCACAAAAAGAGATAAAAAGACATAAAACATCACAAACTGTATTGAAATGTTTGAGAAAAGCCGCTGCAAAATGAAACATTCACTCCTGGAGGAAGTGTGTGTGTTTGTTAAACAGCCTGAGACTAAACATCTCAATAAGCATGTACAGAAGGTCAGAGGTCACAGGTTACCATGTAGTCCTCCTTGCTGGCAGAGTGATCTCGGCGCAGCCAGTTCATCGTGTCCTCAGCGTTCCACTTCACCACCTTTCTGCTCTCTGGACTTGCATTCCTGCACAGGTCAGAGGTCAGAGGTTAGAGCCCTCCTGTGCATCACCCCCCCACCCCCCTCCGTCTGTTGTGACCTACCTGGAGTCAATCATCTTCTTGGCAGCTTCAGCATATTTAAACAGCAGCTTCCGGGCCTCCTCTTTATACTTAATACGAGACAACCTGAGACACACACAGATATCAACATATAATCAATACATAAGTCATAGATAATCTAAATACTTTATGCATATTGTCCAGTCAGACAGACAGACAAGTACCTGATGGGAATGTCGTTCATGACCTCTCTGAACATGGACGGGGAGATGACAGGGTCACAGTCGCTCGGCAGCAGGGGGTCGTGACCTTTGTCGATCACTTTCCTCTCCAGTAGCCAACGATTAAACGACTCCCGAGGCGGGTCGATACCTGAGCCACAGACAGACAGGTGTCCACCTCATTCACACCATATACAGACTTTCAGACTGTTACATAACCTTAGAGTTCAATTATCCTGGTGACCAACTAGTCCCAGTTCAGACCAACAGGTCCGAGACCGTGGATGCATTATAGGAACTGGATAGGACTCAAAGATGGTGCCTATTCAGTCCAATGACAACTACTCGCCTGGCGCAAGGGCCAGCCTCCGTGTTGAGTGGCTCAATGAACATGCTCAGTATGTGTCAGGTATGTGTCAGGTTTGGGTCAGGCGTGGGTCGGGTTTGAGTCAGGCGTGGGTCAGGCGTGGGTCGGGTTTGAGTCAGGCGTGGGTCAGGTTTGGGTCAGGTTTGGGTCGGGCGTGGGTCGGGCGTTCGTCGGGTTTGGGTCGGGTTTGGGTCGGGCGTGGGTCGGGCGTGGGTCGGGCGTGGGTCGGGCGTGGGTCGGGCGTGGGTCGGGCGTGGGTCAGGTTTGAGTCAGGTTTGAGTCAGGCGTTGGTCGGGTTTGGGTCAGGTTTGGGTCGGGTTTGGGTGGGGCGTGGGTCGGGTTTGGGTCGGGCGTGGGTCGGGTTTGGGTCGGGCGTGGGTCGGGTTTGGGTCAGGTTTGGGTAAGGCGTGGGTCAGGTTTGAGTCAGGCGTTGGTCGGGTTTGAGTCGGGCGTTGGTCGGGTTTGGGTGGGGCGTGGGTCGGGTTTGGGTCGGGCGTGGGTCGGGTTTGGGTCAGGTTTGGGTAAGGCGTGGGTCAGGTTTGAGTCAGGCGTTGGTCGGGTTTGGGTTGGGTTTGGGTCAGGTTTGGGTAAGGCGTGGGTCAGGTTTGAGTCAGGCGTTGGTCGGGTTTGGGTTGGGTTTGGGTCAGGTTTGGGTAAGGCGTGGGTCGGGTTTGAGTCAGGCGTTCGTCGGGTTTGGGTCAGACGTGGGTCGGGTTTGGGTCAGGTTTGGGTAAGGCGTGGGTCAGGTTTGGGTCGGGCGTGGGTCGGGTTTGGGTAGGGTTTGGGTCAGGTTTGGGTCAGGCGTGGGTCGGGTTTGGGTCGGGTTTGGGTCAGGTTTGGGTCAGGTTTGGGTAAGGCGTGGGTCAGGTTTGAGTCAGGCGTTGGTCGGGTTTGGGTTGGGTTTGGGTCGGGTTTGGGTGGGGCGTGGGTCGGGTTTGGGTCGGGCGTGGGTCGGGTTTGGGTCAGGTTTGGGTAAGGCGTGGGTCAGGTTTGAGTCAGGCGTTGGTCGGGTTTGAGTCGGGCGTTGGTCGGGTTTGGGTGGGGCGTGGGTCGGGTTTGGGTCGGGTTTGGGTCGGGCGTGGGTCGGGTTTGGGTCAGGTTTGGGTAAGGCGTGGGTCAGGTTTGAGTCAGGCGTTGGTCGGGTTTGGGTTGGGTTTGGGTCAGGTTTGGGTAAGGCGTGGGTCGGGTTTGAGTCAGGCGTTCGTCGGGTTTGGGTCAGACGTGGGTCGGGTTTGGGTCAGGTTTGGGTAAGGCGTGGGTCAGGTTTGGGTCGGGCGTGGGTCGGGTTTGGGTCGGGTTTGGGTCAGGTTTGGGTCAGGCGTGGGTCGGGTTTGGGTCGGGTTTGGGTCGGGTTTGGATAAGGTGTGGGCCAGGTTTGGGTCAGGTTTGGGTCAGGCGTGGGTCGGGTTTGGGTCAGGCATGGGTCAGGCATGGGTCAGGCGCGGGTCGGGTTTGGGTCAGGTTTGGGTCAGGTTTGGGTCAGGCGTGGGTCGGGTTTGGGTCAGGCGTGGGTCAGGTTTGGGTCAGGCGTGTCAGGTATGATGGTACCTTCTCTCTGGTGGCACAGTTCGTGGTAGTGTTGCCTCAGCTTGGTGACGAGCTGAGCTCTCTGCAGCTCGATCTCTGGGTGGGGGGGCAGGTGGTTGGCGGGGGGGTGCTCTCTGATCACAGCGTTGGTCTGAACGTCCAGGTCCCAGTAGATACTGACAACAGCAATAAGACCACAGTACATTTAAACCTCCAGATGGAAAAACTAGCAACTGAGATGCTACAGATGCTAACTGCAAAAGGCGGGGCCTCAGTACTCACACAGCTGGTCTGTACGGGGCGGGGGCGGGGCTTGGTGTTGTGGGTGTAGCTGCTGGCGTCTGTTTTTCATCTGGGGCAGCACTCCAGGGTTTGACACCAGGCGTACTGGGAGAGATGGGTGTGGTTGGCTCCACCTGGAACAACAAAAAGACAGAACTCTCTGATACTGTTGAGGACTCAGTTTCCCACAATCCACTGCACACCAGTCCCTCGTTTAATGGTTCAGGTTCTCCTCATTAACTTCTTAAGTAAACTGATAACATGACCAGGTGGGTAGTTTTTACCTTGGTGCGTTTTAAGCTGTTAGGCCCCGCCCCCTGCTCATCAGAGCTCCTCCTCTTTCTCTGACCGTTACCAAGGTTACTGTCTCCGCCCTCTGCTGGAGCCGCATTCAGACCTAAAGGATCAGACTGCAGACAGACAAACATTTTATATACACTTTTTGCAGTTAATTAACAATAACAACATATTTACTGTTTTAATCAGACTGAACTGAGACAGTAATAGTGTGTAATAGCTAACAAATTACTGAGCGTTAGCTGTAAGCTTCTAACGGACGCACCAATCAGTGTCAGTGTCTGTTTTCAGTTCTCATCAGAGACTCTGTTCCTTCTGTTGTTTTCCCTCCAGACTCTCTGCTCTCTCTCTATCATCTCTACGATGATCATAAATGCTTCAATACTCCCAAAGTTTTCACTCAAGTTCAAACATTTTCATCTTGGATGCGTTTTCCCCATCAGCCGCCATGAATTTGCGTCTGCTCGTGTCTTTATACTGACTTTCTATGTAATCACGCCAAACAAAAAATTTGCTTCACGTTTGGTCTGAACACAACATAAAACAGTTTTCTGGAAAATGACTCACGATGACGTCATGCTGACCGAGCACTGGCACCTCCCACAGGCTCTGATTGGTGAATCTGTTGAAATAATACGGCCGGTTCTCCCGCCGAGACCAGCACTTCGACCAACCAGCCTGGACCAGTTCATCTGTCAGAGAGGGAGTTCAGACAGACAGGTGAGAGACAGACAGGTGTACCAGGGAGTTCAGACAGACAGGTGAGAGACAGACAGGTGTACCAGGGAGTTCAGACAGACAGGTGAGAGACAGACAGGTGTACCTGGGAGTTCAGACAGACAGGGGAGAGACAGACAGGTGTACCTGGGAGTTCAGACAGACAGGTGAGAGACAGACAGGTGTACCTGGGAGTTCAGACAGACAGGGGAGAGACAGACAGGTGTACCAGGGAGTTCAGACAGACAGAGGAGAGACAGACAGGTGTACCTGGGAGTTCAGACAGACAGGTGAGAGACAGACAGGTGTACCTGGGAGTTCAGACAGACAGGTGAGAGACAGACAGGTGTACCTGGGAGTTCAGACAGACAGGGGAGAGACAGACAGGTGTACCTGGGAGTTCAGGTGGTTTCGAGGTGGCGGACGGAGAAAGGGGAGGCCCCTGAGAGGAGGCGGGGGCAGAGGGAGACAGCATCATGGCCGCCTCCCCCTTCACCGATCCCTGGCTGTCATTGGACATCTCAGCTGCTCGTCAGAATGACATGGATCTACCTGGACAGGAGGAGAAGCTGTAACTTCAGTGTTTGGAACATCTAACAGTGAAAATCTCTGGTTTCTAAACCGCCGACTGACGACACTCAAACTGCAGAAACCAGAACTGAGCAGCTTCTGTTCCTGCTGTTCTTTGGTCCTGTAAACACGATGATGATGATTTTATCTTACTTCACATTTACAGATGAAGATTTGGTTCCATCATAGTAAAATAAATGTAATATTTACCTGCCTCTTAGTTTGTCAGGTGGGTGAAAGTTTCCTTTAAAACTAGAGAAATGAGGAAAATCTGCTAATTTGAGGTAAACATGAGAACTTTTTATATTCATGCCCCGAACATGCAGGTATGTTAGATCTAGTGAATGAGCTCCAGTATGTGCTTTAATACTATGTGTGTTATGTTGAGTGTTTTTATTTATGTTGGGACGCTTCTGCCTGGAAAATTCCATAAAAACAGTAAATATTGTAATAATAAGCAAGAATAAACGGATGGAGAACTAACGTACAGTTGACATGATGAGACTGACGGAGCTTCGGTCTGTTAGTCGGACAAAAGAAAACATTTGAAGTCGTCAGTTTGGATGAACTATTAATCAGCAGATTCATCAATGATTAAATAACATTGATAGTTGTAGCCTCAGTGTTAATGTGAGAGTCCTGATCGTTACACAGTCTCACCTTTTTAAACCTAAACTTGTCTAGAAAGTTATTTGTTGTGAATAATGTTTTAACTGGGATGCTTCTTTAACGCCGTCAGCTTCTATAATAAGAAAAGTCTGTTGACATGTTGGTTTTGTACTATGATGAGAAATGATCTCGTTATAAAAAGAGAAGCTAACGTCTAACGGGATTAATCAATACGTTAACTGACAGGAAATCAGTTGACAATTTACTATTTAGTCAGTGATTCATTTTTCAAGCAAAAAGCTGAACAGTTTCTCCAAAGTGTTTTGTTTTTATTATCTGAATATTCAATAACAACGACAATAATAATAATAATATTATATAAACTTATACAGCACTTTTCAAAACAAATGTTACAAAGTGCTTCACAAGGCGACAACACAACAGCGCTGAGGTTGATCAAGAACTAATATGTAGAATATTACAGAGATGAAACAAGATCATAAAATCAAATAAAAACACATTTAAATCCAGTAAAACTGTTAAAAACAAATGCACACACATGCATATGTGTCTACACATAAACAAATATACGTGTGAAAGTATTTTGGGGGTTTGAACGTGAAGACGTTTTGTTAAAAAAAACAACTGTTTTCTGGCATTTAATAAAGCAAACTGCCTGTTTAATCAGTGATGAAGATGATCGTGTGCTGAAGTAAAGTGTGGAGACCATGTATGCAGGTGAACAGGTGAACAGGTGTGTGTTGGATAAATTACTTTAGCACTAAACGGCCACAGAATCTGACAGGTGACAGATTTCTGTGTAACACCTCCAGGCCGAACTGATTGTCACGGACGGTCTGACGGCAGGAGGCGACTAACGGAACGATATCAGAGTTAAATCCGATCAAAATGATCAATTAACTCCAGATAAACCGAGTCTGCGTGTCTCTGATGTGATATTAAACCGCTGAGTGAATAAACTGAATCTATCCTGGTTGTTTTCCTTCTAATACGCAGAAACGAGCGCCATAGTTACACGCATGCGCCTGGCTGTCCTTCCAAACAAACACGGAGGAGGAGGAGAAGGGGGAAGCAGCGGAGGGGGGGGGACAACAAAAGGCTGCGGCTGTTCCTCCGGAGCCCGGCCGGCAGACACGGAAACACTGGCTCTGAGTCCCGGTCCACCGCGGGGCCAACCCCGGCTAAAGTCCCTGAAACATACCGCCGCGGGCCCGGGCCGCCGTCAGCGCCCGACAATAACGGCCATTTTGCGCGGCCCGCTCCGTGTCCGCACGGAGCGACAGCTGCTGTTTAGGCGCCACTTCTTAGACAAGATGGCGGACACGCCCCTGCCACAGCGCTGCGCGTCCTGCGCACTATTTCTGCTGTTTGCTACAAACTCTGCCGCTCTGCGCGCCGGTACTCCGCTTCATCTGAAGGCCGAAACCTTCCGCTGTGTGTCGGTGCCGTCGGAGCGGCTCTGCGGGGCCGCCTGCCCTTACCTTGACTGGTTTATTTGCGGAGAGTCGCAGGTTCTGTCCGTTTGTTTCGGGTCCTCCGCTCCGCTCCCTCCCCGCCTGCTCAGACATCTTTACAGGGACCCGGGATGAGCGACTGCGCAGGCGCAAGTGTAGACCCGCTTCCTGTTCCGAGGTGACCTGTTGTAGCCGCCATGTTGAGCAGGTCGACGAGGCTGTGGGAACATTTTAAGTATCTTTATTGCATCCACGTTTCCTTCACTTGCATCTCAGTCTCTTCCACTGAGGATGCAGGACAGGCGCGAGGAAACTATGCGAGGAAAGATGTGTTCAGAGAAATGAGACGTCCTTTCCTCTGAAGCGTCATGTGAAGCCACATCTGTTTCTAATGATGGTAGCTGATCACCGCTGTAGAGACTTGTGATGGACTTTGTGTTGGCACACATGTGCACTGGGACACTAATAAAGGTGCACAGTTATCACTGCAGCAGCTGTTTAACAAACACCTGCATTCAGTATTTATACTGAGTCCTGCAGTATTTGTACTCTCTACTGTATCCTGCTCAGAGGCACAACTAACCCTAACCCATGAACACTGGAAATTATTTATTAGGATTAATGTTTCAGGGAAAAGTTGAAATGATGTAACTCTTATCAAACTTGACACTCAGCCGTGTGACTGAATGGAAATGAGGATAAATGATATAAAATATAAATGTATATATAATATAAATCCCTGACTTTAATTTGATCCATAATAACAGTTAATGAGGAAATAACAGAAAAGAAAAATCTTTCTGATAAATGAAGAAAGTTGTTTATGATTCTTTTGTTGACAGTTAACAGATTTTGAACTAGATGTTGAATCAGAAAACAAATAAAATATAAAATTTAGGACTGATACACCTGAGTTTAACCTGTAATCTGTCTCCACTCAGTGATGTATCAGATCAGTCAGATCAGCTGCAGCGTCCAATCAATAACTGATATCCAATAAGGGGGCGTGTCTGTCGGTAAAAGACGCTCAGAGCAGAAATAAGAGCTTTGGGACGGCCTTCATGATGGCGGACCAGAGCAGCCTCCCACAGAAAACCTCTATATCCCAGCGGAGTAGATGTTAAAATAACAATGTTTTAGCTTCAATTAGTTCAATTCAGTTTTATTTATACAGCACTAAATCCCAACAGAAGTTATCTCATGTCTCTGTCCACACAGAGCATCTAAACTGAACTCTTTAATCTACAGAGACCCAACATTCCTCCATCAGCAGCAGGAAAAACTCTCCTTTAACAGGAAGAAACCTCAAACAGAACCGGACTCTAGGTGGCGCCATCTGCCTCCACCGGTTGGGTTGAGAGAGAAAGAAGGAGACACAGAGAAGCAGAATAACAACAATAATAACAATAACAACAATAATAATATTAGAAATATGACTATACAGATGGAGAGGAGGAGAGAGGAGCTTAATAATTGATTACTTAGGAGGAAAAATAATTAAATTATTCATTCTTATATCTGAAAGTCATGAATATAGTGACCTCCATCTCTGATATAAAGGAACAGATGAAAATAATGACTTGGCTATAAATTAAGATATTTGTTTAACTACCAAGGAATAATGATGAATGGAAACAGTGAGCGTATATACTATATATATACTATATATATACTATATATATATATATAGAGAGAGAGAGAAACTTAGCACAATAAGTAAGGAAATTAGTGTTTGGTAGATTATTTCTTTGTTGTAACGATGCTTCTTGGCAATAAATCTGTTGGAAAGCCTGTTTATTATTTAAATGGAGCCACATTTGTAAGGAACATGCAGTTGTGGGATGAGCAGCAGAGCTGAGTTTGTGGGTTGCGCCCATGAAAAATCTGCCAAATTTTCTCTGCCGATGCCAAACAGCTTATTCTGCCGTTGACTAATTACTGACTCTGAGAGTTCAGAGTACAGACCAGGAGGACGGTCCACTATAACACATAGAACCGGCTGTAAAGTTTCCACCCAGATAGCAAAATTACTGTGGCCCATATCCGGCCCACCTACCGCAGGGAATGATGGCACCTGGGCGGTCAGATCCGGGTCACAAGCAAACCATAGCAATGCCGCATGTAAACCAAAAACTAAACAAATAAACCAGATCTGGCCCAAATCTGGACCACAGTTCATTTTTATTCTGGCCCTGATCCGGCCCACATTCCAGATCCTCATTTGGCCCAAATACTGCATGGGATGATGGCACTGGGGCGGTCCACTCCTGTTTGCCAGATCTGGGCAACAAGAAAGTCGTAGCAGTACCGCAGGTCAACCAAGAACGAACCAAACAAACAAGAACTGGCCCACATCCTGCATGCACTCCTGTTTGCCAGCAACAGGCCTAGAAACATTGTTTTCACAGTCACCACAGTCAACATGGTTTGCTTATTCCAGGACCTGGATAAAGCATTTGTGTGTCACTGGAAAGACAGTTGCCTTAAGCTGTTGCAGCCCCCAACAAGGTGCTATCAGTTAATCAGTTCAGTTGGGTACATGTGGGGTTCAACCCTAATTGCACCAAACAAGGCAGTGGAAACCAGTTGTTAGACTAGAGGTGGGGACTGTGGCTGGACTGTTAGGACTAACGTAGAACAGTAAAGTCCATGTTTATAAGAGGAGGAGACCAGGGCACACTTTGCTGTAGAAAAATAATCTACTGGGAGCATTTCCAGAGAATCTTACCCTCCCAGTTGTAAACATTATCGGTGTGTATGCACCTACACTGAGCTTCACCTCTAAAGTTTTATGATTAATTAAGAACCACAGTAAATCATGTCATATCACACCCAGATTAGCCAGTTCTGAGTTTGCCGTATCTTTGCCAGAACTGTCCCAGATATGTTTAAGATAAACGGGCCACTTTTGGTTTACACCCACATTAACTATTATCGACTGGGCCAGACTGTTGCCAAAGGTGGCCCACGTTTGTTTTGTGATATTTGGGCCATATTCACTATGTATCACATGGGCGACTTTAGGGTCACATCCGGTTTACACATCACCGAGAGCACCGCATCTTTGCCAAAGGAGGCCCACATTTGTTTTAGGATATTTGGGGAATATTTGTTATTTTACATGTAGACCACTTCAGGCTCACATCCATTTTGTCCGGGCCAGAAGGAGGCCAGCAGTGCTGCATCATTGCCTGAAGTGGCCCACGACCGTATGCTATCTGGGAAGTAAATGCGCCGCGTGAAAAATTAATCAGTTGGGTCATGCCCATCATTAAGATCAGCCAATAAACTGTGAAACACTCAGCATCTGCTGCTATCAACTATCAAATAAAAAAAGGAGTCCTGCAGGGAGATGTTCAGTATGAAAGAAACTCCTTCACTTCTCATTTATTCTTACAGGTTTAGTTTTATTCAGTAAAATGTGAAACATGAAAACATTCAGATGTTTACCGTTAAATCATAAAATCACCAGTGTTTTTATTTCTGTATCAGATCAGATGTTCAGAGCATCAACAGGTTCAGATTAGTGAGCGTACTAGTTTATGTTAAAGGATTAAAAATCTATAAAAAAAATATAAAACTGCAGCTTCAGTAGACAAAGATGTTTGAGGTCAGAGGTCACAATTTTGAATCTCCTGATCGGGGGAGGTGCATCAGAGGTCAAAGGTCACAGAGTCTCCTGCTGTAGCAGCAGGTCGACGGCAGCCTCCACGTCCTCCACCACATGGCTCGGCTCCACCAGGTCCGGCTCCAGGACCAGGTCCCTGTGTCCATGGAACACCGTCTCTGCGACATCGCTGCTCTGGTCGCTAGGCAACGGGGAGCGAGGGTTGTAGACACCTGTGCACACCTGAGGACAGGTAGAGCAGCTCTGTGTTAACGAGAGACCTCAAGTGTTCCCACATCATTATTAACACGGTGACTGACAGAGATGATTGACAGCTGCGTCCACCTACCAATATGGAGCGACACTCAGCAGCAGCAGACACCAGCTCCGCCTCCGGCACCGCCATCGTCACCTGACTCCCCGTTCCCTGGGCAACAAGCTTGGTATTGGTCGTCATAGCAGCATGCTGCTGAGCCAGGTAGCGGTTGTACAGGTTGGCACCGTAGATGTCTGTCATCAAGTTGTCACTAGTCAACAACAAGATGATGGTGTTATGGACAGTTTGGTTACCCAACAGTGTAGATGGTGTTATGGACAGTAGTGTAGATGGTGTTATGGACAGTTTGGTTGCCCAACAGTGTAGATGGTGTTATGGACAGTTTGGTTGCCCAACAGTGTAGATTGTGTTATGGACAGTGTGGTTACCCAACAGTGTAGATGGTGTTATGGACAGTAGTGTAGATGGTGTTATGGACAGTTTGGTTACCCAACAGTGTAGATGGTGTTATGGACAGTAGTGTAGATGGTGTTATGGACAGTTTGGTTACCCAACAGTGTAGATGGTGTTATGGACAGTAGTGTAGATGGTGTTATGGACAGTTTGGTTACCCAACAGTGTAGATGGTGTTATGGACAGTAGTGTAGATGGTGTTATGGACAGTTTGGTTACCCAACAGTGTAGATGGTGTTATGGACAGTAGTGTAGATGGTGTTATGGACAGTTTGGTTACCCAACAGTGTAGATGGTGTTATGGACAGTAGTGTAGATGGTGTTATGGACAGTTTGGTTACCCAACAGTGTAGATGGTGTTATGGACAGTAGTGTAGATGGTGTTATGGACAGTTTGGTTGCCCAACAGTGTAGATGGTGTTATGGACAGTTTGGTTACCCAACAGTGTAGATGGTGTTATGGACAGTTATGTTACCCAACAGTGTAGACGGTGTTATGGACAGTAGTGTAGATGGTGTTATGGACAGTTTGGTTACCCGACAGCGTAGATGGTGTTATGGACACTTTGGTTACCCGACAGCGTAGATGGTGGTCAGTTTGTGGTTGTGGTTCTGCAGCCTCAGCAGGTGCTCGGCATACTGGTATGTGAGCAGACTGGGTTTTCCCAGCAGCGCCTGGTACTGCAGCTCCCGCCCCGTCAGCTTTCTGTACACAGACTCCAGACACAGCAGGAACATCCCGTGACCAAATCTACAGCAACACGGCAGAGTCAAAAGTGCATCCTGAATGCAGATATGAAAACAGTTCACATCCCTGTTGTTCAGATCTTTGTGAATGTAGATCTATTTTCTGTGGTTGGGTGGTCAGCTGATCAGGTGATCAGGTGGGCAGGTGGTCAGGTGATCAGGTGGGCAGGTGGTCAGGTGAGTAACATGGTCTTGCAGTAGAGGAGGCTGCAATTTCAGGACCACATTTCTAGGACCCTAGTCATGACACTGGCACTGGCACACAGTAGCAGGAGACTGCCGTTCACTTCTCGTTCTCAACTGCAAGTGTCCTGTTTCCAACTGTGAATCGTGACAGTTTTTTTAAAAATGTAACAACGATTGTCGTGGTGTTTACTGTTGCCACGATGATGATGTTTTTGTGCATAAACCTTACCAGACCTTAACCACAGCATTGTAACATCATAAAACATCATTTTCAACAGTGATGTGTAACAGTTTTGTAAAGCACCGATAGAGGCGGCATATCATAAAACACTAACCAAGTACTTGGACAGAAAGTAGTATTTGGGTGGAATAAACGTTTAAGGCCAAAACGCACTTAAAGTGATAATTGACACACCTCATTTGATGCTCCCATGGTGCACTGCAGGCATCAGATTTGAAATGCCAACACCACATAACAACACAGATTCTTCTTGTTGGCCTGAGTAAACCTTTAAGACTAAGCACTCAGACAGAGAGCAGTATTTGGGTGGAATAAACCTTTAAGACTAAGCACTCAGACAGAGAGCAGTATTTGGGTGGAATAAACCTTTAAGACTGTAAGCACTCGGACAGAGAGCAGTATTTGGGCGGAATAAACCTTTAAGACTGTAAGCACTCGGACAGAGAGCAGTATTTGGGCGGAATAAACCTTTAAGACTGTAAGCACTCGGACAGAGAGCAGTATTTGGGCGGAATAAACCTTTAAGACTAAGCACTCAGACAGAGAGCAGTATTTGGGTGGAATAAACCTTTAAGACTGTAAACACTCAGACAGAGAGCAGTATTTGGGTGGAATAAACCTTTAAGACTGTAAGCACTCAGACAGAGAGCAGTATTTGGGTGGAATAAACCTTTAAGACTGTAAGCACTCAGACAGAGAGCAGTATTTGGGTGGAATAAACCTTTAAGACTGTAAGCACTCAGACAGAGAGCAGTATTTGGGTGGAAAACTGCCTCGGTTGCACTTTTGCAGTCGTGAAAGATCAGGCCCATAAATGCAGCCTCCTCTTCTGCAGGAACATAGTATAGGATCAGGTAGTCAGATAGTCAGGTGATCAGGCAGTCAGGTGGTCATGTGGTTACCGTGGTGACGGTGCCTCAGCCATCCACATCAGGTCAATGTTGCAGGCCAGCACCGGCAGCTGAGCCGGCAGCTGCGGGTCATAAGCTGAAGCAGGTCTCCCATTGGTCAGCAGGACGTCCATTAGCAACTGCAGGTTGGTCTCCCATCTGATTGGCTCCCCGAACAGCACGATTGCTACGGAAACACAGGAAGTCATCGAAAAATGGTCAACAAAATAAGAAACTCTCTCGTGTTTGATCTGTTTTCCTTAATTCTATATCATTTTTATATTATTAAATCTTTTTTTGGTTTTACAGTTGTTTTCATTTGTTTGTGTTTGTTGTTGTTCCAAATATCTTTTATGTCTGTGCAGAACATTGAATTGTCTCTCCAAATCAATAGAAATAATTAATAATACATAATTAATTAATAATAATTAATAATCAATCAACCTTTACTCACACATGGAAATAACACAAAGAAAAGAAACGAACTTTAGACAAAGGTCAACAGAAATGTAAAACACTGGATTAAATGCATCAACTGTGTTATGTGAACATAAATGAAAAACATCTGAAACATGATAAATGTTAATGAGCCACAATTAGAAGCAGAATTAATAACATGATAAATGTTAATGAGCCACAATTAGAAGCAGAATTAATAACATGATAAATGTTAATGAGCCACAATTAGAAGCAGAATTAATAACATGATAAATGTTAATGAGCCACAATTAGAAGCAGATTTAATAACATGATAAATGTTAATGAGCCACAATTAGAAGCAGATTTAATAACATGATAAATGTTAATGAGCCACAATTAGAAGCAGAATTAATAACATGATAAATGTTAATGAGCCACAATTAGAAGCAGATTTAATAACATGATAAATGTTAATGAGCCACAATTAGAAGCAGAATTAATAACATGATAAATGTTAATGAGCCACAATTAGAAGCAGATTTAATGTGTAATTGTTGAGTTACCTTCTATTTGGGGAAAATTCTGCAGAGGAGATGCCTGAAACAGGTGTACAGGTATTATGTACAGGTAATATGTATGTAGTATGTAGTGTGTAGTATGTATTGTGTAGTGTGTAGTATGTAGTATGTAGTGTGTAGTATGTAGTATGTATTGTGTAGTGTGTAGTATGTATTGTGTAGTGTGTAGTATGTAGTGTGTAGTATGTAGTATGTATTGTGTAGTGTGTAGTGTGTAGTATGTATTGTGTAGTGTGTAGTGTGTAATGTGTAGTGTGTAGTATTTGGTGTGTAGTATGTATTGTGTAGTGTGTAGTATGTAGTGTGTAATGTGTAGTGTGTAGTATATAGTGTGTAGTGTGTAATGTGTAGTGTGTAGTATTTAGTGTGTAGTGTGTAGTATGTAATGTGTAATGTGTAGTGTGTAGTATGTAGTGTGTAGTGTGTAGTATGTAGTGTGTAGTGTGTAGTATGTATTGTGTAGTGTGTAGTGTGTAGTGTGTAGTGTGTAGTATATAGTGTGTAGTATGTAGTGTGTAGTATGTAGTGTGTAGTATGTATTGTGTAGTGTGTAGTGTTTAGTGTGTAGTATATAGTGTGTAGTATGTAGTGTGTAGTATGTAATGTGTAGTATGTAATGTGTAGTATGTAGTGTGTAGTGTGTAGTATATAGTGTGTAGTGTGTAGTATATAGTGTGTAGTATGTAGTGTGTAGTATGTAGTGTGTAGTATGTATTGTGTAGTGTGTAGTGATTAGTGTGTAGTATATAGTGTGTAGTATGTAGTGTGTAGTATGTAATGTGTAGTATGTAATGTGTAGTGTGTAGTATGTAGTGTGTAGTATATAGTGTGTAGTATGTAGTATGTATTGTGTAGTGTGTGGTATGTAGTGTGTAGTATGTAGTGTGCAGTATGTAGTGTGTAGTGTGTAGTGTGTAGCATGTAGTGTGTAGTGTGTAGTATGTAGTGTGTAGTGTGTAGTATGTAGTGTGTAGTGTGTAGTATGTAGTGTGTAGTACCCCGTATGTAGTGTGTAGTATGTTATGTGTAGTATGTATGTAGTATGTAGTGTGTAGTGTGTAGTGTATAGTATGTAGTATGTAGTATGTATTGTGTAGTATGTATTGTGTAGTGTGTAGTGTGTAGTATATACTGTGTAGTATATAGTGTGTAGTATGTAGTGTGTAGTATGTAATGTGTAGTATGTAATGTGTAGTGTGTAGTATGTAGTGTATAGTATATAGTGTGTAGTATGTAGTATGTATTGTGTAGTGTGTGGTATGTAGTGTGTAGTATGTAGTGTGTAGTGTGTAGTATGTAGTGTGTAGTGTGTAGTATGTAGTGTGTAGTACCCCGTATGTAGTGTGTAGTATGTTATGTGTAGTATGTATGTAGTATGTAGTGTGTAGTGTGTAGTGTATAGTATGTAGTATGTAGTGTAAAGTATGTAGTATGTAGTATGTATTGTGTAGTGTGTGGTATGTATTGTGTAGTGTGTAGTATGTAGTGTGTCGTATGTAGTGTGTAGTATGTAGTGTGTAGTGTATAGTATGTAGTGTAAAGTATGTAGTGTGTAGTATGTAATGTGTAGTATATATTGTGGAGTGTGTAGTATGTAGTATGTAGTGTGTAGTATGTAGTGTGTAGTATGTAATATGTAGTATATATTGTGTAGTATATAGTATGTAGTGTGTAGTGTATAGTGTGTAGTATGTAGTGTGTAGTATGTAATGTGTAGTATTTATGTAGTATGTAGTATGTAGTGTGCAGTGTGTAGTGTATAGTATGTGATATGTAGTGTGTAGTGTGTAGTATATACTGTGTAGTATGTAGTGTGTAGTGTGTAGTATGTATTGTGTAGTGTGTAGTATATAGTGTGTAGTGTGTAATGTGTAGTGTGTAGTATTTGGTGTGTAGTATGTATTGTGTAGTGTGTAGTATGTAGTGTGTAATGTGTAGTGTGTAGTATATAGTGTGTAGTGTGTAATGTGTAGTGTGTAGTATTTAGTGTGTAGTGTGTAGTATGTAATGTGTAATGTGTAGTGTGTAGTATGTAGTGTGTAGTGTGTAGTATGTAGTGTGTAGTGTGTAGTATGTATTGTGTAGTGTGTAGTGTGTAGTATATAGTGTGTAGTGTGTAGTGTTTAGTGTGTAGTATATAGTGTGTAGTATGTAGTGTGTAGTATGTAATGTGTAGTATGTAATGTGTAGTGTGTAGTATGTAGTGTGTAGTATATAGTGTGTAGTATGTATTGTGTAGTGTGTGGTATGTAGTGTGTAGTATGTAGTGTGCAGTATGTAGTGTGTAGTGTGTAGTATGTAGTGTGTAGTATGTAGTGTGTAGTGTGTAGTATGTAGTGTGTAGTATGTAGTGTGTAGTACCCCGTATGTAGTGTGTAGTATGTTATGTGTAGTATGTATGTAGTATGTAGTGTGTAGTGTGTAGTGTATAGTATGTAGTATGTAGTATGTATTGTGTAGTATGTATTGTGTAGTGTGTAGTGTGTAGTATATAGTGTGTAGAATGTAGTGTGTAGTATGTAATGTGTAGTGTGTAGTATGTAGTGTATAGTATGTAGTGTGTAGTATGTAGCGTGTAGTGTGTAGTGTGTAGCGTGTAGTGTGTAGTATGTAGTATGTAGTGTGTAGTGTGTAGTATGTAGTATGTAGTGTGTAGTATGTAGTGTGTAGTGTGTAGTATGTATTGTGTAGTGTGTAGTATGTATTGTGTAGTGTGTAGTATGTAGTGTGTCATATGTAGTGTGTAGTATGTAGTGTGTAGTGTATAGTATGTAGTGTAAAGTATGTAGTGTGTAGTATGTAATGTGTAGTATATATTGTGGAGTGTGTAGTATGTAGTATGTAGTGTGTAGTATGTAGTGTGTAGTATGTAATATGTAGTATATATTGTGTAGTATATAGTATGTAGTGTGTAGTGTATAGTGTGTAGTATGTAGTGTGTAGTATGTAATGTGTAGTATTTATGTAGTATGTAGTATGTAGTGTGCAGTGTGTAGTGTATAGTATGTGATATGTAGTGTGTAGTGTGTAGTATATAGTGTGTAGTATGTAGTATGTAGTGTGTAGTGTGTAGTATGTATTGTGTAGTGTGTAGTATATAGTGTGTAGTGTGTAGTATTTGGTGTGTAGTATGTATTGTGTAGTGTGTAGTATGTAGTGTGTAATGTGTCGTGTGTAGTATATAGTGTGTAGTGTGTAATGTGTAGTGTGTAGTATGTAGTGTGCAGTATGTAGTGTGTAGTGTGTAGTATGTAGTGTGTAGTATGTAGTGTGTAGTGTGTAGTGTGTAGTATGTAGTGTGTAGTGTGTAGTATGTAGTGTGTAGTATGTAGTGTGTAGTGTGTAGTATGTAGTGTGTAGTACCCCGTATGTAGTGTGTAGTATGTTATGTGTAGTATGTATGTAGTATGTAGTGTGTAGTGTGTAGTGTATAGTATGTAGTATGTAGTATGTATTGTGTAGTATGTATTGTGTAGTGTGTAGTGTGTAGTATGTAATGTGTAGTATGTAATGTGTAGTGTGTAGTATGTAGTGTATAGTATATAGTGTGTAGTATGTAGAATGTATTGTGTAGTGTGTGGTATGTAGTGTGTAGTATGTAGTGTGTAGTGTGTAGTGTGTAGTATGTAGTGTGTAGTGTGTAGTATGTAGTGTGTAGTACCCCGTATGTAGTGTGTAGTATGTTATGTGTAGTATGTAGTGTGTAGTGTATAGTATGTAGTATGTAGTGTAAAGTATGTAGTATGTAGTATGTATTGTGTAGTGTGTGGTATGTATTGTGTAGTGTGTAGTATGTAGTGTGTAGTGTATAGTATGTAGTGTAAAGTATGTAGTGTGTAGTATGTAATGTGTAGTATATATTGTGGAGTGTGTAGTATGTAGTATGTAGTGTGTAGTATGTAGTGTGTAGTATGTAATATGTAGTATATATTGTGTAGTATATAGTATGTAGTGTGTAGTTTATAGTATGTAGTGTGTAGTGTATAGTGTGTAGTATGTAGTGTGTAGTATGTAATGTGTAGTATTTATGTAGTATGTAGTATGTAGTGTGCAGTGTGTAGTGTATAGTATGTGATATGTAGTGTGTAGTGTGTAGTATATAGTGTGTAGTATGTAGTATGTAGTGTGTAGTATGGACTATGTAGTATGTAGTGTGTAGTATGTAGTGTGTAGTATACAGTGTGTAGTATGTAGTGTGTAGTGTGTAGTATGTAGTGTGTAGTATGTAGTATGTATTGTGTAGTATGTAGTGTGTAGTATGTAGTGTGTAGTGTGTAGTATGTAGTGTATAGTACCCCGTATGTAGTGTGTAGTGTGTAGTGTAAAGTATGTAGTGTGTAGTGTGTGGTATGTATTGTGTAGTGTGTAGTATGTAGTGTGTAGTATGTAGTGTGTAGTACCTAGTATGTAGTGTGTAGTATGTAATGTGTAGTATGTATGTGGTATGTAGTGTGTAGTACCTAGTATGTAGTGTGTAGTATGTAATGTGTAGTATGTATGTGGTATGTAGTGTGTAGTGTGTAGTATGTAGTATGTAGCGTGTAGTGTGTAGTGTATAGTATGTAGTATGTAGTTTATAGTATGTAGTGTGTAGTGTATAGTATGTAGTATGTAGTGTGTAGTATGTAGCGTGTAGTGTGTAGTATATAGAATGTAGTGTGTAGTATGTAGCGTGTAGTGTGTAGTGTATAGTATGTAGTATGTAGTTTATAGTATGTAGCGTGTAGTGTGTAGTGTATAGTATGTAGTATGTAGTTTATAGTATGTAGTGTGTAGTGTGTAGTGTAAAGTATGTAGTTTATAGTATGTAGCGTGTAGTGTGTAGTGTATAGTATGTAGTATGTAGTTTATAGTATGTAGTGTGTAATGTGTAGTGTAAAGTATGTAGTGTGTAGTGTGTGGTATGTATTGTGTAGTGTGTAGTATGTAGTATGTAGTGTGTCGTATGTAGTGTGTAGTATGTAATGTGTAGTATGTATGTGGTATGCAGTGTGTAGTGTGTAGTATATAGAATGTAGTGTGTAGTATGTAGCGTGTAGTGTGTAGTGTATAGTATGTAGTATGTAGTTTATAGTATGTAGTGTGTAGTGTGTAGTGTATAGTATGTAGTATGTAGTGTGTAGTATGTAGCGTGTAGTGTGTAGTATATAGAATGTAGTGTGTAGTATGTAACATGTAGTGTGTAGTGTATAGTATGTAGTATGTAGTTTATAGTATGTAGCGTGTAGTGTGTAGTGTATAGTATGTAGTATGTAGTTTATAGTATGTAGTGTGTAGTGTGTAGTGTATAGTATGTAGTATGTAGTTTATAGTATGTAGCGTGTAGTGTGTAGTGTATAGTATGTAGTATGTAGTTTATAGTATGTAGTATGTAGTGTGTAGTGTGTGGTATGTATTGTGTAGTGTGTAGTATGTAGTATGTAGTGTGTCGTATGTAGTGTGTCGTATGTGGTGTGTAGTATGTAATGTGTAGTATGTATGTGGTATGTAGTGTGTAGTGTGTAGTGTATAGTGTGTAGTATGTAGTATGTAGTGTGTCGTATGTAGTGTGTCGTATGTAGTGTGCCGTATGTAGTGTTTAGTATGTAATGTGTAGTATGTATGTGGTATGTAGTGTGTAGTGTGTAGTGTATAGTATGTAGTATGTAGTTTATAGTATGTAGTGTGTAGTGTGTAGTGTGTGGTGTGTAGTATGTAGTGTGTAGTGTGTAGTGTGTGGTGTGTAGTATGTAGTGTGTAGTGTGTAGCGTGTAGTGTGTAGTGTGTAGTATGTAGTGTGTAGTGTGTAGTGTGTAGTATGTAGTATGTAGTGTGTAGTGTGTAGCGTGTAGTGTGTAGTGTGTGGTGTGTAGTATGTAGCGTGTAGTGTGTAGTGTGTAGCGTGTAGTGTGTAGTGTGTAGTATGTAGTGTGTAGTGTGTAGTGTGTGGTGTGTAGTATGTAGCGTGTAGTGTGTAGTGTGTAGCGTGTAGTGTGTAGTGTGTAGTATGTAGTGTGTAGTATGTAGTATGTAGTGTGTAGTATGTAGTGTGTAGTGTGTAGTGTGTAGTATGTATTGTGTAGTGTGTAGTATGTATTGTGTAGCGTGTAGCGTGTAGTGTGTACTAACAGGCAGTTTGGGCCTCCTGTTGTGGTCCACCATGTCCAGCAGGGGGTGATGATCTCTGAGCTGCTCGATGCTCACAACCTTCTGAAAACCCAAACTGACCACAGTCAAGACTTAAACACTGAGACAGTCTGAAGATCAATCAGATCAATCAAATCCATCAGATCAATCACATCCATCAGATCAATCAGATCAATATCAATCTGGGGCTGAAACGATTCCTCAAGAAACTCAAGTAACTTGATTACTTGCATCAAAGCTTTGTTTAATCCGTTTAACTTTATATAGCGTGCTGTGTTTTGCACGGATGATTTTACTGTCGCACGTGTTGCAAACCTGACTGACTGATCTCCGGTACCGCGAGTCCTCGGTGCAACCTCATACACTCACCAGCCACTTTATGAGGTACACCTCACCATCACTGGGCCGGACCCCAGTATACACTCACCAGCCACTTTATGAGGTACACCTCACCATCACTGGGCCGGACCCCCTTATACACTCACCAGCCACTTTATGAGGTACACCTCACCATCACTGGGCCGGACCCCCTTATACACTCACCAGCCACTTTATGAGGTACACCTCACCATCACTGGGCCGGACCCCCTTATACACTCACCAGCCACTTTATGAGGTACACCTCACCATCACTGGGCCGGACCCCAGTATACACTCACCAGCCACTTTATGAGGTACACCTCACCATCACTGGGCCGGACCCCCTTATACACTCACCAGCCACTTTATGAGGTACACCTCACCATCACTGGGCCGGACCCCCTTATACACTCACCAGCCACTTTATGAGGTACACCTCGCCATCACTGGGCCGGACCCCCTTATACACTCACCAGCCACTTTATGAGGTACACCTCACCATCACTGGGCCGGACCCCCTGATACACTCACCAGCCACTTTATGAGGTACACCTCGCCATCACTGGGCCGGACCCCCTTACACACTCACCAGCCACTTTATGAGGTACACCTCACCATCACTGGGCCGGACCCCCTTATACACTCACCAGCCACTTTATGAGGTACACCTCACCATCACTGGGCCGGACCCCCTTATACACTCACCAGCCACTTTATGAGGTACACCTCGCCATCACTGGGCCGGACCCCCTTATACACTCACCAGCCACTTTATGAGGTACACCTCACCATCACTGGGCCGGACCCCCTGATACACTCACCAGCCACTTTATGAGGTACACCTCGCCATCACTGGGCCGGACCCCCTTACACACTCACCAGCCACTTTATGAGGTACACCTCACCATCACTGGGCCGGACCCCCTTATACACTCACCAGCCACTTTATGAGGTACACCTCACCATCACTGGGCCGGACCCCCTTACACACTCACCAGCCACTTTATGAGGTACACCTCGCCATCACTGGGCCGGACCCCCTTACACACTCACCAGCCACTTTATGAGGTACACCTCGCCATCACTGGGCCGGACCCCCTTATACACTCACCAGC
>NC_056535.1:37274400-37279400 GCF_910596095.1 Thunnus maccoyii | reverse complement strand
CCTCTGCCAAGGGAAACACCTCCAGGTACTGCATGAGGTCAATGTTAACCTACCTAAGGAGTCAGCGGCAACACCAGTGGTGGAGAGCAATGGCACAAGGGCCACAACCGAAGAACTGTATCTAGACCAACCCACAGAATGCAGCCGGGTCCTTCTGAAAGTTGTCAAAGTTCACATTCACCGTGGTGCCTGAACTCTCAACACCTACGCCGTACTGGATGATGGTTCAGAGAGGACTATGCTGTTGTGGGATGCAGCAGAGAAGTTAGGTGTGCAAGGGACCCAGGAGGACCCACCACTACGCACAATTAGACTCTTCAGTGCATCGGTGTCATTCTCCATTTCTCCTCCTGCAAAGCCAAAGACCAAGTTCAAGATTTTAGGTGCATTCACCATTGTTTGCATTGAACTAGCGGGCCATTCCTATTCCATGCCTTTCAATACAGACCCTCACGAACGTCAAGCCCTTTCTTCTAATTGGGAGAGACCGCCCCCATCTCCAGGAGGGCCTGCTGCCACTGGCATGAGAGTCTACTGACAACAGCAGCACTCCAGGTGAGCAAACTGATGAAACATTGAGAAATGATGGCATGCCGATACTGTTTCATTCAGAAGCAAGAAACTAGTAACTCATTCAAGGCAGGTCCAAGAGGCTATCAGCATTCTTGAGACCGAAACCATCAGAGTAGAAGTCAACAGAATACTATGTTGTATTCTATGTGGATCACTGCCTCCAGACAGTCCCCGCCACCCCCGAGGCGACGCACCTTACCAACAAATTATGAGCCCTCCTAGCATCTGCAGGCTTTGAGCTGGGTCAGCAATGAACCAGAAGAGAGCTGCTCTGCTTCTGTTGAGCTATGGCTGCACATTTCAACAACAAGGCAGTGCAAAGTGCTTTACATAGAGCATAAAAGGCATCAAGACATAATATAAAAGCAACACAAGGCGATGTGAAATGACATTTAAATACAATTATTAAGTGTTAAATTTAGAAATAAAAAGAAGCTAAAACAATAAGATAAAACAGGAGAATAATAGTAACAGTGCAGTGTAAAATATTAACCCTTAATGTGGTTTAATGAAAGCTGTGATTTAAAGAGCTGAGAGTTGCAGCAGTTGCAGTTTTCTGAGAGTTTGTTTCAGATATGTGGAGCATAAAAACTGAACGCTGCTTCTCCAGGTTTAGTTTTTACTCTGCGGACAGAAAGCAGACCTGATCCAGACCTGATCCAGACCACCTGAGAGGTCTGGATGGTTCATAATGTAGCAGCAGATCAGAAACCATTCAGTGCTTTATAAACCAACAGCAGTATTTTAAAATCAGTTCTCTGACAGACAGGAAGTCAGTGTAAAGATCTGAGAACTGGACTGATATGATCCACTTTCTTGGTCTTATTGAGGACTCGAGCAGCAGCGTCTGGATCAGCTGCAGCTGTCTGATGGATGTTTTAGGGAGACCTGTGAAGACGGCGTTACAGTAGTCGAGTCTACTGAAGATAAATGCAGGACAAGTTTTTCCAAATCCTGCTGAGACATAAGTCCTTTAATTCTTGATATATTCTTCAGGTGATAGTCGGCTGTAACTTTGTAATTGTCTTAATGTGGATGTTGAAGTTCAGGTCTGAGTCCATGACGACACCAAGATTTCTGGCTTGGTTTGTAGTTTTAAACATTATTGATTGAAGCTGAGTGCTGACTTTTAATCGTTCCTCCTTGACTCCAAAAACAATGACTTCAGTTTTGTCTTTGTTTAACTGAAGAATATTCTGACACATCCAATCATTGATTTGTTCAGTGCTCTTACTCCGTGCTTGTATTGAACCACAGTCCCCTGGTGATGCGGTTATGTAAATTTGTGTGTCATCTGCATAACTGTGGTAACATATTTTGTTGTTTTCCATAATCTGAGCCAGTGGGAGCATGTAGATGTTGAACAGAAGAGGCTCCAGAATGGAGCCTTGGGGAACTCCACATGTCATTTTTGTCCCCTCAGGTGTGTAATTACCTGTATTAGTCTCTATACTAAATTTCTGAACCACAAATCATTCATGAATACTCATCAGTCACATATAAACATGTGATTAATCCTTAATGAAGCTTTCAGAGAGCAGATAGAGTTAATTCTTTAGTATAATTAGTAGTATCTTTAAATTTACAGCCACTCTATATTGTGGTCTTATGTCTCATAAAACAGGAGATCATAATTTCACTGTGAGGAATGCAACAGTATTTTTGATTTTTTTTGAATAAATATGGATCAAACACAGAAAATGTGAATCAGCTGCACACAAATGTTTTTAATATTTCCATGTTTGTATATTCTGGATGGAGAAGTCGGTGTTCAGGGTGTTTTTACTGCTCTCATGTAAAAGGAGATCAAACTTAACAGAATGTAAGAGTTAAAATCTGTCTTGTTTTTCTGCACTGAAGTGTTTTTATGAACTAAACTTTTGTTTATCTGTTTTTTTAAAATCTGATGATTTGTGAAGCTTTTTGTAATGTGGATTCTGAAAAATGCTCAATTAATAAAGATTATTATAATTATTATTATTATTATTATTATTAAAGTGTGTTTATTTGGCCTAAAACATGGAATCAAACATTAAAATACCAACAGAACAACACACACACACACACACACACACACACACACTCACACACACTCACACACATTCACACACACACATATACACACACACATATACACACATACACTCACACACACACACTCACACACACACACACACATACACACACGCACATATACACACACACACACACACACACACTCACACACACACACACACACAAATACACACACACTCACACTCACATTCACACACACACACACACACAAATACACACACACTCACACTCACATTCACACACACACACACACACATACACACACGCACATATACACACACACACACACACACACACACACACACACTGATTAAATGCGGCTGATGGCAGTTTGCGCCTCACATGACATCACATGCAGCGTTCGGCCATTAATCAGCCAATCACATGCTGCAGAATGCTGCAACTTATCAACCAATCAGCTGCCAGATTGAAGCCACATGATGAGACACACAAAGAGGAGCATGAACCCCGGTGAGGACGACGGGTCAGAGACAGACAGACAGGTTTTATATGAATATATTATGGGATATATCCTGCACAGTAATCACATCCGTTTATATTTATGGGACAAATGAAAGGAAACACCAACATGTGTTATTGATTAGTGTGTTATTAAGGTGTTGAGCCTCCAGAACAGCTTCAGAGCTGCTTGTTATTGATCCTACAGTCTCTGAACATCCTCGTTCATAAAGATCTTCCTCATGTGGTGTTGTGATGATGATGATGCAGAGCGCTGTCTGACACGTCAGCTGGGTTAAGGTGACTGTGAAGGTTATAAATGATATATATATCATTTAATCCTCATCAAACCAGGTTTGTCGTGTGTCTCTTTGTCGCGCTGTAACTCAGAAATAAGTTTTCATTTCCTGCAGATACTGAAGTTCAACCTCAAGATCCGCACACACATCTTCACCCTACGGAGGACACTTGCGTGCCGCAGGCGTTTTCAGCTCAGAGGCTTTGTAGAGCACAAAACTGAGATCATTTGATCTCAGTTTTGTGCTCTACAAAGAGACATGCTGTTTAATTAAACAACTTTATTACTGTTGGTGAAAATTCCTCTTTAAAGAAGAACCAAAGTGTCAGTAACAGTTGAGCTTCTGTAATCAATCCAAACAGTCATCTTTGACATCAGTGGGAGGAATATTTACTATTTAATACCATCTGTCCCCTTTTCCATGACTGGATCAACAGCAGACTCATTAATGCATATGTGTCATTAAGACATTAAGACATCAACATTATTTATAAGCTAAATTAGCCACAGCTTGTCCAACAGAACTTATGTAACGTATGTCTCATGAAAATCCTGTCAGCAGCATCCTGAGCAGCACAGACAGGTGAGCTCTGATGTCACAAACAGGTGAGCTCTGATGTCACAGACAGGTGAGCTCTGATGTCACAGACAGGTCAGCTCTGATGTCACAGACACGTGAGCTCTGATGTCATAGACAGGTGAGCTCTGATGTCACAGACAGGTGAGCTCTGATGTCATAGACAGGTGAGCTCTGATGTCACAGACACGTGAGCTCTGATGTCATAGACAGGTGAGCTCTGATGTCACAGACAGGTGAGCTCAGATGTCACAGACAGGTGAGCTCTGATGTCACAGACAGGTGAGCTCTGATGTCACTGACACACACAGACAGGTCAGCTCAGATGTCACAGACAGGTCAGCTCAGATGTCACTGACACACACAGACAGGTCAGCTCTGATGTCACAGACACGTGAGCTCTGATGTCACAGACAGGTGAGCTCTGATGTCACAGACACACACAGACAGGTGAGCTCTGATGTCACAGACAGGTGAGCTCAGATGTCACAGACACACACAGACAGGTGAGCTCTGATGTCACAGACAGGTGAGCTCTGATGTCACAGACAGGTCAGCTCAGATGTCACAGACACACACAGACAGGTCAGCTCTGATGTCACAGACACGTGAGCTCTGATGTCACAGACAGGTCAGCTCAGATGTCACAGACACACACAGACAGGTGAGCTCTGATGTCACAGACACACACAGACAGGTGAGCTCTGATGTCACAGACAGGTGAGCTCTATTTGACTCAAATCCACAAACAGGATCTCAGGTGCAGCAACGAGTTACAGAGCAGCACATTACCTGCAGGTTTATTTCATTTATTGTGTCTATATGTTCATTTTAAATGTTATATATTAAAAATAAAACTACCTGAGTATGAGCACAAGAAATGTCCTCTGCAGGATCAGGAGGAGCCAGAGACGAACATTCAGCTCAAAACTTATTATTCATTATTAAAATGGGGTCACGGCTGCAGTCGAGGATCTGATGAAAAAAGGACATTTATAGGACAAATTAAGTCTACGA
>NC_056535.1:37261900-37266900 GCF_910596095.1 Thunnus maccoyii | reverse complement strand
ACACCAACACACACGCACGCACACACACACACACAGAAACGCACACACACACACACACACAGAAACGCACACACACACACACACAGACATGCACGCACGCACACACACACACCAACACACACGCACGCACACACACACACCAACACACACGCACGCACACACACACACACACACACACACACACACACAGACACACACACACAGAAACACACACACACACAAACACACACACACACACACACACACAGAAACACACACACACAGAAACACACACACACAGAAACACACACAGAGTTAACTGGCGTCATGTGCTGCAGATCTTTTTCCTCGTGTTTCTGTTTTCAGCTGATTTATTTTGTCGTGTTTGTAGAGAACAGCAGACGCTGTCGCATGCACACATTTAAAAGCTGTAAAAGCAGCGTTGATGCTTTAAACATTTGGTATCATGGCCCTTTTTGACTCATATTTATTGATCCTGAGACTATTACATCTGACATTTCATTCACTAAAAGTTGTTTAGATTTCTCTCTAAATCTTTCCTTACAGCCCAGATTCCCCCTCTGTCCTCCAGCAGGCTGTTTCTGAAGCTATTAACATGAAATCTGCATTATTAATGAGCTCCTACTCTGACTGGCCAGAGGTCTGACTCCCACCATCACCACCAGCCAATAAGAATATAACCTAATGAATAATGACAGTTCTCTTATGCTGCATGTTTACCTGGCAGATAGAAAGTAATGTTACAGCACAGGAAGGCTCGCCATCACCCTGATCCATCCCAAAGCTACTTTCTCTTGTTTTCCACGATAACAGCTCTTTAGATAAGTGAGTGTGACTGGCTCTGACTGACTGTGACTGGCTGACTGTGACTAACTGTGACTGGCTGTGACTGGCTGTGACTGGCTGTGACTGGCTGACTGTGACTGGCTGTGACTGGCTGTGACTGGCTGTGACTGACTGTGACTGGCTGTGACATGCTGTGACTGGCTGTGACATGCTGTGACATGCTGTGACATGCTGTGACTGGCTGTGACTGGCTGTGACTGGCTGTGACTGGCTGTGACATGCTGTGACTGGCTGTGACTGGCTGTGACTGGCTGTGACTGACTGTGACTGACTGTGACTGGCTGTGACTGGCTGTGACTGGCTGTGACTGACTGTGACTGGCTGTGACTGGCTGTGACTGGCTGTGACTGGCTGTGACTGACTGTGACACGCTGTGACTGGCTGTGACTGGCTGTGACTGGCTGTGACTGGCTGTGACTGACTGTGACTGACTGTGACTGGCTGTGACTGGCTGTGACTGGCTGTGACTGACTGTGACTGGCTGTGACTGGCTGTGACTGGCTGTGACTGGCTGTGACTGGCTGTGACACGCTGTGACTGACTGTGACTGGCTGTGACTGGCTGTGACTGGCTGTGACTGGCTGTGACTGACTGTGACTGACTGTGACTGGCTGTGACTGGCTGTGACACGCTGTGACTGGCTGTGACTGGCTGTGACATGCTGTGACATGCTGTGACATGCTGTGACTGGCTGTGACTGGCTGTGACTGGCTGTGACTGGCTGTGACTGACTGTGACTGGCTGTGACTGGCTGTGACTGGCTGTGACTGACTGTGACTGGCTGTGACTGACTGTGACTGGCTGTGACTGGCTGTGACTGGCTGTGACTGGCTGTGACACGCTGTGACTGACTGTGACTGGCTGTGACTGGCTGTGACTGGCTGTGACTGGCTGTGACACGCTGTGACTGACTGTGACTGGCTGTGACTGGCTGTGACTGGCTGTGACACGCTGTGACACGCTGTGACACGCTGTGACTGGCTGTGACTGGCTGTGACACGCTGTGACTGACTGTGACTGGCTGTGACTGGCTGTGACACGCTGTGACTGACTGTGACTGACTGTGACTGACTGTGACTGGCTGTGACTGGCTGTGACTGGCTGTGACACGCTGTGACTGGCTGTGACTGGCTGTGACTGGCTGTGACTGGCTGTGACTGGCTGTGACTGGCTGTGACACGCTGTGACACGCTGTGACACGCTGTGACTGGCTGTGACTGGCTGTGACTGGCTGTGACTGGCTGTGACACGCTGTGACTGGCTGTGACTGGCTGTGACACGCTGTGACTGACTGTGACTGACTGTGACTGGCTGTGACTGGCTGTGACTGGCTGTGACTGGCTGTGACACGCTGTGACTGACTGTGACTGGCTGTGACTGGCTGTGACACGCTGTGACTGACTGACTGACTGTGACTGGCTGTGACTGGCTGTGACTGGCTGTGACTGGCTGTGACACGCTGTGACTGACTGACTGGCTGTGACTGGCTGTGACTGGCTGTGACTGGCTGTGACTGGCTGTGACTGGCTGTGACTGGCTGTGACACGCTGTGACACGCTGTGACTGGCTGTGACTGGCTGTGACTGGCTGTGACACGCTGTGACACGCTGTGACACGCTGTGACACGCTGTGACTGGCTGTGACTGGCTGTGACTGACTGTGACTGGCTGTGACTGACTGTGACTGACTGTGACACGCTGTGACTGGCTGTGACTGGCTGTGACTGGCTGTGACTGACTGTGACACGCTGTGACTGACTGTGACTGACTGTGACTGGCTGTGACTGGCTGTGACTGGCTGTGACTGGCTGTGACTGACTGTGACTGGCTGTGACTGGCTGTGACTGGCTGTGACTGACTGTGACTGACTGTGACTGACTGTGACACGCTGTGACTGACTGTGACTGACTGTGACTGGCTGTGACTGGCTGTGACTGACTGTGACTGACTGTGACACGCTGTGACACGCTGTGACACGCTGTGACACGCTGTGACTGACTGTGACTGGCTGTGACTGGCTGTGACTGGCTGTGACTGGCTGTGACTGGCTGTGACTGGCTGTGAATGACTGTGACTGACTGTGACTGGCTGTGACTGACTGTGACACGCTGTGACTGGCTGTGACTGGCTGTGACTGGCTGTGACTGGCTGTGACTGACTGTGACTGGCTGTGACTGGCTGTGACTGGCTGTGACTGACTGTGACTGGCTGTGACTGACTGTGACTGACTGTGACACGCTGTGACTGGCTGTGACTGACTGTGACACGCTGTGACACACTGTGACACGCTGTGACACGCTGTGACTGGCTGTGACTGGCTGTGACACGCTGTGACTGACTGTGACACGCTGTGACTGGCTGTGACACGCTGTGACTGGCTGTGACACGCTGTGACACGCTGTGACACGCTGTGACTGGCCGTGACTGGCCGTGACTGGCCGTGACTGGCCGTGACTGGCTGTGACACGCTGTGACTGGCTGTGACTCGCTGTGACTGACTGTGACTGACTGTGACACGCTGTGACACGCTGTGACTGGCCGTGACTGGCCGTGACTGGCCGTGACTGGCCGTGACTGACCGTGACTGGCCGTGACTGGCCGTGACTGGCCGTGACTGGCCGTGACACGCTGTGACTCGCTGTGACTCGCTGTGACTGACTGTGACTGACTGTGACTGACTGTGACTGACTGTGACTGGCTTTGACACGCTGTGACTGGCTGTGACACGCTGTGACTGGCTGTGACACGCTGTGACTGATTGTGACTGGCCGTGACTGGCCGTGACACGCTGTGACTGGCTGTGACTGGCCGTGACTGACCGTGACTGGCCGTGACTGGCCGTGACTGGCTGTGACTGATTGTGACTGATTGTGACTGGCTGTGACTGGCTGTGACTGGCTGTGACTGGCTGTGACACGCTGTGACTGATTGTGACTGATTGTGACTGACTGTGACTGATTGTGACTGATTGTGACTGACTGTGACTGATTGTGACTGATTGTGACTGACTGTGACTGGCTGTGACTGACTGTGACTGACTGTGACTGACTGTGACTGGCTGTGACTGACTGTGACTGGCTGTGACTGACTGTGACTGGCTGTGACTGACTGTGACTGGCTCTGGGAAACACCATAATTGTAAATTCTCACCTTGCTTCTCGTGCTGCATCTCCAGAGGCAGCAGGACGCCATCGTCTTCGTCTCTGTAGCCATAGTACTCGGCGTCCACGTCCTTCATCAGCTCTGCCCTCGTCTTCCTCAGCGCTGGGGCAGCTGGGAGTCACATGATCGATGAGGATCAATGATCAGACAGTGAAGTGTGACATCACACAAGGAGTAAAGACAGAAGTACGTACGCTCCTTCTCGAACAGCTCTCGGACTCCCGGCAGGTCTCTGGCCGCTCCGAAGTATTTATAGCCGCGATTCCCGGGAACCTCCTTCCCCTCGTGGTCCAACATCCTTGGGCCGACACGCTGACACATAGATACACAGCTGATTGATCACACTGATCAATAACACACACAGATACACAGCTGATCGATCACTGATCAATACCACACACAGTTAATGGGAACGGTCAGAGAGAGAATCAGCTGCTCAGTGATTCCTGTCTGTACGTTAGCTTAGCTTAGCATAAAGACTGGAAACAGATGGAACCTGCTATCCCGGCTCTGCCTGCCACTGATCAATAGGTGAGGGTATCGTTAAGATTTTAACGGTACTACTACTCTTACTGATACTGCTTATTGATCCGGTATTAGACGGTACTCTTATTGGCTCTTTTTGTTATTTTTTTAAGAGAAAAGAAACAAAACAGTTTAAGAACATAAGTAACGTTGCTTTATGTTTGTGTAGCAGGAGGCTTCAGCACAGAGCGGCTTAGACTGTTGCAGCTTCTTCTTCTCTGCTCCTAAATCCCACATCTCCAGCCCGGAGGTTCTGTCTCCTCCTGTTGCTGCTCCGCCTCTTCCGACAGTCCTGGTGTTGTTCCTCAGCCGGTCCCCGGTGACATCACTCGCCAGCCTCTATTTAATTCTGAGGTACACTGCTGTGGCGTCATGCAGGAAGGTTTGAATGTCTTTATCCTGATAGCGCTCGGAGAAGTTCCCCCACACCTGCTCTGCCACACATGTTGTACTCATGCTTGGAGGATG
>NC_056535.1:37239400-37256900 GCF_910596095.1 Thunnus maccoyii | reverse complement strand
CAGGTCAGATAGACAGACAGGTCAGACAGACAGACAGGTCAGATAGACGGGTCAGACAGACAGACGGGTCAGATAGACGGGTCAGACAGACAGACGGTCAGATAGACGGGTCAGACAGACAGACGGGTCAGACAGACAGGTCAGACAGACAGACGGGTCAGATAGACGGGTCAGACAGACAGATGGGTCAGACAGACAGGTCAGATAGACAGACAGGTCAGACAGACAGACGGGTCAGATAGACAGGTCAGACAGACAGACGGGTCAGATAGACGGGTCAGACAGACAGACGGGTCAGACAGACAGACGGGTCAGATAGACGGGTCAGACAGACAGACGGGTCAGATAGACAGGTCAGACAGACAGACGGGTCAGACAGACAGGTCAGACAGACAGACGGGTTAGACAGACAGATGGGTCAGACAGACAGGTCAGAGAGACAGACAGGTGTTATATGTGGACATGAATGGGTCCCGGGCCTCGGGTTGAGAACCTGCAGGATAGAACAGAATCTGACCTTCACTTTTCCCTCCTCCAGCTGAGCCTGTCTGAACCGGGCCAGAGCCGTCCTGAGAGACACAGAGAGACAGTTAGAGAACCTCAGTAGAACCTCAGTAGAACTACACAGAACTACAGTAGAAACACACAGAACTACAGTAGAACTACACTGAACTACAGTAGAACCACACAGAACTACAGTAGAACTACACAGAACTACACAGAACCACAGTAGAACTACAGCAGAACTACAGTAGAACCACAGTAGAACCACACAGAACCACAGTAGAACTACAGTAGAACTACACAGAACCACACAGAACCAGAACTTAGTCTTGTATTAAGACAAAGCTGTTGCAGATCTGCTTGTGTAAAGACATGGATCACTGATTCATTGATCACTGATTCATTGATCGCTGATTCATTGATCACTGATTCATTGATCGCTGATTCATTGATCACTGATTCATTGATCACTGCCTCCTGCACAAACAACTAGATGTCAGCTGAACATGAGAACCATGAGGACTCAACGTTCTATAGAGAAGAGAATACTGTGCTTCAGTTCCATTTATAACTTTTATTAAATAAACTTTCAGCAGCAAATAAAATCAAATATCTGCAGAGATTTCTTGATTTTACGTTAATTACAATCACAAATCACCAACAGATCAATACGAATGATGTGAAATCAATGAAGTTGCTTCTGATCGAGTCTCAGCCGACAGAATGAAAACAACGTGTACTCACATGGCCTTCTCAGCATTTCGAGCCTGTAAACACAGAGACAGACGTTTCAGTTTCATTCATTCACACAAGTTAAACCAGGAAGCATGAGGGGTCCGGTCTGTCCTGGATCAGGACTGACAGATCCACATTAACCCCCGACACAAACACGTCTCTGCTCACAGACCGACGTTTGTGTTCAATTTCACTCATGATGGTTGTTTTATGAAACAGGATCATCACACACAGGTGACACGTTAAAGGAAAACCTGGTCCAGGTCTGAGTGCTGGACCCCTACAGTGAGGGGGTCTGGTCCAGGTCTGAGTGCTGGACCCCTACAGTGAGGGGGTCTGGGGGCTCTGTTATGCTGGCAGGGTTTGGGGAAGGGTCTCTGCTAATCAATACAAAGCAGTTGTGAGTGATCAGCTTTATCCTGATGGGAGTTATGACCTTCACAGTCACCTGATCTCAACCCAGCATCATCATCATCACAACACCACATGAGGAAGATCTTTATGAAGCATGATGTTCAGAGTCTGTAGGATCAATAACAAGGTGAGGACCACCGTTCCACCAGATCCCGTCTCTGTAGGGGTCCAGCATTCAGACCTGGACCAGACCCCCTCACTGTAGGGGTCCAGCATTCAGACCTGGACCAGAACCCCTCACTGTAGGGGTCCAGCACTCAGACCTGGACCAGACCCCCTCACTGTAGGGGTCCAGCATTCAGACCTGGACCAGGTTTTTCTTTCGTAGTTTGTGAAGCTTCATTAAAGGGTTAATAAGCAGTTTGTTAACGACGGGCGAGCTGCTGATGCTGTGGTAGAGAACGTTACAGGAACGTTATGTGAAGGTTAGATGAACGTTATGTGAGGGTTAGATGAACGTTGTGTGAAGGTTAGATGAACGTTATGTGAGGGTTAGATGAACGTTATGTGAAGGTTAGATGAACGTTATGTGAGGGTTAGATGAACGTTATGTGAAGGTTAGATGAACGTTATGTGAGGGTTAGATGAACGTTATGTGAAGAATAGATGAACGTTATGTGAAGGTTAGATGAACGTTATGTGAGGGTTAGATGAACGTTATGTGAAGAATAGATGAACGTTGTGTGAGGGTTAGATGAACGTTATGTGAAGGTTAGATGAACGTTATGTGAGGGTTAGATGAACGTTGTGTGAAGGTTAGATGAACGTTGTGTGAGGGTTAGATGAACGTTATGTGAGGGTTAGATGAACGTTATGTGAAGGTTAGATGAACGTTATGTGAGGGTTAGATGAACGTTATGTGAGGGTTAGATGAACGTTGTGTGAGGGTTAGATGAACGTTATGTGAAGGTTAGATGAACGTTATGTGAAGGTTAGATGAACGTTGTGTGAGGGTTACACAGTTTGTATTTCAGCAGCATCTCAGAGGAACGAAACTAAAAGTACTAATTTTGCAGATAATACTTCTGTGCTCTTACTTGAGTAAGATTTAAATGAAGTATTTTCTATTGATGATATATTGATTAGGTATTGACACTTTTACTGAAGTAAAGGATCTGAGTTCTTCCAGCACTGCAGGTCACAGTGTAACAGCTGACTGCGTTAAAAAGCTTTCTGCTCATCACCGATGTCTTCGGGAAAGTTCATCTCACAGTTTCACTGTTTAGACCAAACTTTTATCTGCTTTAAATCCGCTGAATGGATCCGTTAGCTTCCAGCTAAAGCTAACAGGTTAGCATGCTAACTGCGCTAGCGGTGTATCAGTGATGAATGTTTAGCGTCAGGATGAAGATCTGCTGCTCACTCACCATCTCCGCTGCTGCTTTCTGCTGCTTTCTGTCTTTTTATGAAGGAAACTTTAGCTTCACAAGAACCAAACACGCCGACACACACAGGAAGCACAACCCCGACTTCTTCTACGGTTTCCTGTCTCTGTTGTGACGTCACTGCCCCCTTCTTCTTCTTCTAACTTTAAAGGTGCATTCCGCCACCTGCTGCCTCTGACTGGAGCATGTAGATTCATGGCATTAGATCCTCTGAATACTGGTGTCTATAGAAAAACAATATCACCATATCTCCTGCATGTTTTATATAATATATATATATAAATATACTATATAATAAATATTATATATATTATATGACCTACCAATCACCTTATGATTTCCCTGCAGTCCTGTCCTGTGCTTAGTAGAGATTTTAAACTCCATTCCTGTCTCATGAACCATATTTCTCAATGTCTCCCTCTGAATTATATTATATTATATTTACTACAATGTATGATAGTTTGTTCTACATCTTCCAGAGTACTGCGCCGGGTTCAGACCAGCTGCAGCGTGATCTGCGGCAATGGTTTCGGTGTCTGGAATATTTTCTCCACGCGTCATGAGCAAATCTGTCAAACTGCATGGAGTAGATGAAGCCGGACAGGAAGTCAGACACAGGATAGAATATCTGGTCAGTTACGTATCGTAACCCCAGATTCTGTGAGTGCGGGGAGGTTATAGGCTCGTCTAGATCAATCAAATGTCAGATTGATGAGGTTATAACTTAGCCTGCAGCTGTTTGTCAATGCTGAGCCTGTAATAAGATGCTATGCCTTTGTTGTGATTTGTTTTTACTGTTACACTAAAATCTCTCTTAGTTTGCTGTTAGCATGGCGCTAGTGCTAGCTCATTAGCTAGCTTGGCCTGTTCATTTGCACTGATTACATGCAGACTGATTTGACTGTGTGACTGAAGTGAAGATTTATTTTATTGAATAAAAATCAGCTCTACATGTGATTAGAAAAGTAACAGAAGAGTGGGATCGCTTGTTGAGAAATGTGCTTCTGGTGTGAACAGCGAGGCTCCTGCTTGTGCAAGAAGAGACGCTTCGCGGCGTTTCTGCTTCAGGTCTGAAGCCGGCGTGACGGCACTGACACGGAGAGAAACCCTGCATGCCCGAACCTTAATCATGTGATGATCACCTCCTCTCTGTGGTTACGATATCCCCTTTAAATTGTTTGACATGAACTGATTTCTAAATAATAATAATAATATTAATAATGCATATTATTCATATGCACCATTCAGGACACTGAAGGACACCTTACAAACACAAAGTAAAATCAAACATACAGCAGTGAAAACGACACCAACAAATCAAACAAAGCAGCTTTATACAAAAATAGAGTTAAAATAGTAAATTAATAGTAAATAGAAGTATAAAATCATCAATGCAAACTTGATTTGAATAAAGCAATCAGAGGCAGGATCAGAGAGAATAAGCCAGTTTGAAAAGGTGCATTTTGAGATGGATTCGAAGGTTGAGAGAGAATCAATATTGCGTATGTCTTGGAGGTCTTCCAAAGGTGAGGAGCAGCACGGCTGAAGACTCTGGACCTCACAGGAGCCAAGCAGGCAGGAGGTGCAGTGAGGAGAATGGCAGAGGAGCATCTGAGAGTAGAGGAGGGTATGTAGGTGTGAAGGAGGTCAGAGAGATACAGAGCTGCTTTGTTATAAAGGGCCTTGAAGGTCAGAAGCAGAATCTCAAAGTCAATATGATTTTTAACAGGAAGCCAGTGAAGATGCTGGAGAACAGGTTCTGGTTCTGGTAATGGTAGGGGAACCAGTTGAAGTTTATGGAGGAGCTTGTGAGGAAGACCAATCATGTAATCAGAGCATGAGTGAAAATGGCAGTGCTGTTGGATGTAAGAGACAGATAGAGACGAGAGATATTGAATAAGTGGAAGTAAGCCGAGCAGGTGATGTTATTGATGTGTGGCTCAATAGGATAATGTGCTGTCAAGGATGACACCCAGACTCTTAACCTGGGGGGAAGGAGGGCTGTGGAGTTATCAATAGTCAGTCAAAGTTTGGATAAAGTAGATTTTTTAGCCACAAGGAGAACGTCTGTTTCATCACTATTAAGTTTGAGGACATTATGTGAAAGCCAGGATTTGATTTCCAGCAGGCGGGAGTAGAAGGGACGAGGGTGGAAGAATAGAAGTAGGCTTGGCAGACAGTTAGAGCTTCGTGTCATCTGCCTAGCAATGAAACTGTATACCACATTTTCTGAGAATGTGGCCAAGTGGTAAGAGACAAATGATAAAAAAGAGGGTGGTCTAAGACGGAGCCCTGAGGAACACCATTCATAACAGGGAAGGACAGGGATTTTAGATTTTTAAGTTGGAGTGCGGCCAGACAGATATGAATGAAACCAGGAAAGTGGGATGTCAGTGATTCCAATGGGAGCTAATCAATCAAAGAGGATGGTGTGTGAGATGGTGTCAAATCCAGGAGGACAAGTAAGGTTAAGACCGAAGATACTGAACCCCAACGGCTGCGCCAGCACACGGCGTGGTAGCTTTCCGCCATCGTTGTGTGAATGTGGCTTGTAGTGTAAAAGAACTTTGAGTAGTTGGAAGCCAGGGAAGGTGCCATATAAGTCTGCTGTTATCAACAGGTCATTCACAGCTCAGACAAGTGAGCCTGAACCTGAGCTGCAACTGTTCTTTGGAGTGTTTTAGAGAGAAATGGTAAATTTGAAATTGGTTGTTAATTATTCAAATAGTTGGAGTCTAAACCAGGTGTCTTCAGTATTGGAATTATTGCAGCTGAGAGATGAAGGAACAAGACCGGAAATAAGGGAGGAATGTATTATGTCAGTTATTAGAAAGGACAGGTAGGGTGGACGGGCTTTTACCAAGTGAGTAGGAAGTGGATCTAGTTGGCAGGTAGAAGATTTGGATTTTCAAATGAGACCAGACATTTCAGCAACAGCTGGTAATTTAAAACTAGAGAGTGTAGAAGCGAGGGAGCAGAGACAGGCGGATGAAGTGAACTGCAAGTTCAGTTGCTGTTGGATAATAAAAGAGTTACATTGAGCAGTGGAGTAATGATGAGTAGTAAGAGTATCAGGTGGTCGTATAGTGTTGCCTTCGCCTGACCTAATTAGATTTACATAATAGGCCGTTTTGGCTGTGAGCGTCCTCATAATGAAGTATGCGGTCAGCATACATATTTTTATGAACAGCAAGGCCAGTTTTAGCATAGAGATGTTCCAGACAACAACCTTTAACTTTCAGTTGGTGTAGTTCAGGAGTAAACCAAGAGGCAGAGTGGGTAAAGGAGCAAGAACATCAAAAACACTGTGTAGTCCAATATTGTAATGAGAAACCAGTTCATCTGGAGTGGATACATTGTCTTTGCTGGGGAGGTTATCAATTCCATTGGAAAGAGCAGATAAATCAATATTATTAATGTTGTGAAATGAGAAGCAGGTTTGCCTTGAATAATGTCAAATTGACATTGAAAGACACCAACCTGTGGTCAGATATGGACAGATTAGATGCAGTATGATTAAGAGGAGTAACAGCAGCACAGATACCTTTAGAGTGTGTAGAGTCAACATATTGTTGTGAGCCAAAGCTGAACAGGCAGTAAGAGTATTGTAGATGTCAACACTGCTGTCAGTGTGTTTAGTAAAATCACCCAGCAGGGTTACATTAGGAGACACAGGGAGGTTAAAAAGACAGCAGCAAGTATGGTAAGAACTGGCTCATTCATTTGTGGTGGACAGTTATAGAAGATACTCTCCATCTCTCAATATATGGTATCACAAGACCACCACCCCAGTAAGAGGGCAGAAGGGTCAAAGTTGAAGTTCCGTCGGGACTCATGGTGAATATATACATCCGGGTGACGGTGCACTGACGGTGGAGGCTCTGAGAGGTGGAATCGTGGTTGCAAGAGCTTTGCCTCCATGTATTAGAGTATCGCTGGATGGAGTACAGAAGACGGGACAATCCAGGCGAACGTGAGCCATGTAAGCAGCCAGTCGATTAGCATTGTGTATTATAATAATGTCTCCCTTTCCTTCGGCCGGCTGTTAATTATGGCTGTTCTGATTAAACCAACTGTATCACTTCGTTGTCATATACTTTAGGAACCTTCCGAGCCAATTTATCTGCGTGGTCGTTTCCTTTAACACCCATATGATCAACAGAACTGCACCTCTGTACCCGTTCTTTGTAGTTTGACATGATGACAAACCTCTGAGAGCTGATGTTGAATCTGAGCAAATGACTGCCTTTAATGTCTTCTACTGTTTTCTGTCTCTTTTTGTCTTTACTGTGACATCACTGCCCCCTACTGGAGGGGGGCACCTCCACTGAAATGCAAAATATAACTAATAAAACAAACAAAATAGATAAATACCACATATTCTGTGCTGTGGGTCCTTTAACATTCAGGACAGTTTAGGTGAGTTTATGTCATTTTAGTCTCAAACTAAATTTATGTATTTGTATATTTATGTAGTTGTATATTTTATCCTGTATGAGTGAAGGTAACTCTTCATTATAAAGTTTAATTGTGATAATTACACCAATAAATCATAATGATGTATCAATAATCTGCATGTTCTCATCTAAAATCATTAGATCAACATTCTTTCATCATAAATCTGCGTTAATGTTGGGATTCAGACTCAGTCCTGATCAGCTGACTGTCAATAAGCTGCACATCTGCAGGTTTGGGTTTCAAGTATTGTCGCTATGACAACAGCTCCACATTAATCTTACAACAGCTTTGAAGAACTCAAATCATCAACATTATAATTTGGATCACTCGGTTGTCCACGTACAAAGAACGAGGCCCTGATCTACGAACCAGTATCGTGTTTGTATCAGAGCTGATTAAAAACCCGTCAGTGAGTCTCACCGCTGCTCTGGGTCACATGATCCTTCATCATGAAGACTTTGGTCACGTTAGTTTGTTTAGAAACGGCTCCAAAGACGAATAACAGCATCATGTTTTCAGTCAAATCAAATATTTTGTGGATGAGTCAAAAACCAGGAAATATTCAATTTACTATGATGTTAAAATGAAAAAAGCAGCAAATATTCACATTTGAGAACCTTAAACAAGACATTGTTTAGATTTTTTAAAACGATTCATCGTTTATCAAAATAGTCTCAGTTGAACGTTCTGTCCACTGATCTGTTAACTGAATAGTTGTTGCAGCTCAACACATATTTGTAAGTAATTTACTGGAGACAGAAACAGTTTGGTGTTCAGCTTGTGCTGCATCTCACAACTTTGTACCACATTATAAACGTACCAAAGATCTTCAGTTGGAGCCATTTCTAAACAAACTAACGAGACCAAACTCTTGATGATGAAGGAACATGTGACCCAGTGCAGCGGTGAGGAATCAGATAGATCACATGATACTGGTCAGTAGATCAGTTCATCGTTGGTTTGACAGTCCTCACTAAGGAATCAATAGAAACATGTTGTGTCCTCCTTCTTCCTCCATGTTTTTATTGTCAGGTTAAACTTACAGACTTCAGTACAACCAAATTACATTTTTACAGCAGCTCTAAGTGATATATTGTACAAAAATAACATTTGGATTTTTTTGTGAAAACATTCTTGTCTCTCCAAACTTAAAATGTTTTTTTATGTTTTTTTTATTATTATTATGATTAGTTTTTGTCTCTGTTGTTGCGTAGCTCCAAACAGCAACAGAATGCACCTTTAAATATGATTTATTAATGTCCATTTTTTAATGTCCATCCGCTGTGACCTGCTCTGATTGGCTTGTTCGCTCCTCCAGGTGGTAACGAAGCGGCCAGACCTGTGAGGTGATTGGCTGTTTGCTGGAGGCAGAGCCAGTCACGTTTCTTTCAGACAAACTCGGTTTTGTCAAGAAAAAGGAAAATAATCGCCTCACGGGAAGATAGAAACTTTTTCAGACACTTGTTTCTCCCTCCTCTGTGACCCTGCCCACTTAAGGACTGAGGGGAGGGGCTTAATGTTTTGTCTTTAATCACTCTACTCTTGCAGCCAATCGGCTGGGCAGAAAAGATTCTTAAACAAAGCTTTGTACATCTTGATGCTACCGAACTAAAAACACAAATTCTGTTTTCTTTTAGAAATGCAGAAGAAAGTGGGTTTCTTGTTTTGTAGTGTCCGCCCCTTCGCCTCCCTCCACCCGCTCTGACTGGCTGCTCCGAGGCTGACTGACAAGCCTCTGGACCAATGAGAAAGGATTATCAGAGGGAGTGAGTGAAGAGAAAGAAAGCAGAGATGAGGGAGGGCGAGGCAGTCTGAGAGGCAGCTAGGCGGTTGCTTCAATAGTGCACTCCTTCGCCAGGTGACCCGACTTCCCGCAGTTGTAGCAGTTCAGCTCTGACGCCTTGCTGCAATGCACGGCGACATGGCCGATCTCCCCACACCTGCAGCACACACATCAGTTTACCTGTAGCATTTATTTACCTGTAACATTAGATTACCTGTAACATTAGATTACCTGTAGTATTAGATTACCTGTAACATTAGATTACCTGTAACATTAGATTACCTGTAGTATTAGATTACCTGTAACATTAGATTACCTGTAGTATTAGATTACCTGTAACATTAGATTACCTGTAGTATTAGATTACCTGTAACATTAGATTACCTGTAGTATTAGATTACCTGTAACATTAGATTACCTGTAGTATTAAATTACCTGTAACATTAGATTACCTGTATAATTTATTTACCTGTAACATTAGATTACCTGTATAATTTATTTACCTGTAACATTAGATTACCTGTATAATTTATTTACCTGTGACATTAGATTACCTGTAACATTAGTTTACCTGTAGTATTAGATTACCTGTAGTATTAGATTACCTGTATAATTTATTTACCTGTAACATTAGATTACCTGTAATATTAGATTACCTGTAGTATTAGATTACCTGTATAATTTATTTACCTGTAACATTAGATTACCTGTATAATTTATTTACCTGTAGCATTAGATTACCTGTAGCAATTATTTACCTGTAGTATTAGATTACCTGTAACATTAGATTACCTGTAGTATTAGATTACCTGTATAATTTATTTACCTGTAACATTAGATTACCTGTATAATTTATTTACCTGTAGCATTAGATTACCTGTAGCAATTATTTACCTGTAGTATTAGATTACCTGTAACATTAGATTACCTGTAGCATTAGATTACCTGTATAATTTATTTAACTGTAACATTAGATTACCTGTATAATTTATTTACCTGTAACATTAGATTACCTGTATAATTTATTTACCTGTAGTATTAGATTACCTGTAATATTAGATTACCTGTAGTATTAGATTACCTGTAGCAATTATTTACCTGTAGTATTAGATTACCTGTAACATTAGATTACCTGTAGTATTAGATTACCTGTATAATTTATTTACCTGTAACATTAGTTTACCTGTAGTATTAGATTACCTGTAACATTAGATTACCTGTAGTATTAGATTACCTGTAACACTAGATTACCTGTAACATTAGATTACCTGTATAATTTATTTACCTGTAACATTAGATTACCTGTATAATTTATTTACCTGTAACATTAGTTTACCTGTAATATTAGATTACCTGTAACATTAGATTACCTGTAGTATTAGATTACCTGTAGTATTAGATTACCTGTAACATTAGATTACCTGTAGCATTAGATTACCTGTAGCATTAGATTACCTGTAGCATTTATTTACCTGTAGCATTAGATTACCTGTAGCATTTATTTACCTGTAGTATTAGATTACCTGTAGTATTAAATTACCTGAAGCATTAGATTACCTGTAGCATTAGATTACCTGTAGCATTTATTTACCTGTAGCATTAGATTACCTGTAGCATTTATTTACCTGTAGTATTAGATTACCTGTAGCATTAGATTACCTGTAGCATTAGATTACCTGTAGCATTTATTTACCTGTAGCATTAGATTACCTGTAGCATTTATTTACCTGTAGTATTAGATTACCTGAAGCATTAGATTACCTGTAGCATTAGATTACCTGTAGCATTTATTTACCTGTAGCATTTATTTACCTGTAGCATTAGATTACCTGTAGCATTTATTTACCTGTAGTATTAGATTACCTGTAGTATTAGATTACCTGTAGCATTAGATTACCTGTAGCATTAGATTACCTGTAGCATTTATTTACCTGTAGTATTAGATTACCTGTAGTATTAGATTACCTGTAGTATTAGATTACCTGTAACATTAGATTACCTGTAGCATTAGATTACCTGTAACATTAGATTACCTGTAGTATTAGATTACCTGTAGTATTAGATTACCTGTAACATTAGATTACCTGTAGCATTTATTTACCTGTAGCATTTGACCCTGTCGCAGCATTTCTGGATGTGTCCAAAGCCACCGCAGGAGTAGCACTTCTGCTCGTGGGCGTGGTTACAGTCGCGTGCCATGTGTCCAGCCTTGCCGCAGTTGTAGCACATCTGCTCGCGCTCTTTCTTCGGTTCCTTGCAGTCTCTGGAGATGTGACCTCCTCTGCCACAGTTATAACAGGCTGCAGGGACGACAGGAGGGGTTAAAGCTGCTTCAGATACATACACTACTGCATATCCTGGTTATTAAAGAGTTAATCCCAGGTTATTACACTGTTAGTCCCACATTATTAAAGAGTTAGTCACAGGTTATTAAAATAGTAAATTGTGGTTTATTGAGGTGTTACGAAATGACAGATTCATGTTTACAATTTACAGTTTAATTTAGCAGACGCTTTTATCCAAAGCAATGTACATGTGAGCGCTGATACAACACCAGCAGGGATTCAGTCAGGAGAGAACAACACCAGTAAGTTCCATAGAGCTGAGTTTGAGTCCGATGGGACGTAGATGCCAACAGTGAACAGAGGCAATGCATAGAGTGCATAGAAGCAGACTTTTTTTTTCTTCTTCTTCAGTCCATCAGGTGCAGAGGTGTTCATGAAAGAGCTGGTCTTTAGTCTTAAAGATTGAGAGGGACTCTGCATATCAGAGTTTGGTAACTTGTTCCACCACCAGGGAACTACAAAGCAGAAGAGTCCAGCTAGTGACTTAGGGTCCTGTTGTGGTACCAGGCGCCTTTCATTGGCAGAGTGTAGTGAGCGGGAGGGAGTGTAGACCTGAATGAGGGAGTTCAGGTAGGCCGGAGCTGTTTTAGTTGCTGTTCTGTAAGCGAGTGTCAGGGTTTTGAATTTGATGCGGGCAGCAACTGGGAGCCAGTGGAGGGAGATGAACAGCAGGGTGACATGTGCTGTTTTGGCCTGGTTGAAGACCAGACGCGCCGCTGCGTTCTGGATCATCTGCAGAGGTCTGAACGTACATGCAGGGAGGCCTGTCAGTAAGGAGCTGCAGCCTGAAGCAGGAGTTGTGCTGCATGCTCAGACAGGTAGAGACTGATCTTCCTAATGTTGTTCAGGTGAAACCGACACAACCGAGCGACTGAGGCCCCGTGAACCTTAAAGGTTAGTTGGTTATCGATCATGACACCCAGGTTCCAGGCAGACTTTGTGGGCCTGAGTTGGGTTGATTTAAGCTGGATGCTGATCTGTTGTTGTATAGAGAGACTGGCTGGGATGACAAAGAGAGTGTGTGTGTGTGTGTGTGTGTGTGTATGTGTGTGTGTGTGTGTGTATGTGTGTGTGTGTGTGTTCTCACCATCCTCAGTCCTCTCACAGTCTCTGGCGACGTGTCCGAGCTCCCCACAGCGATAACAGAACAGATCTGAAACAAAAAGACGTTTTATAAAATCTGATGTTCCCTCTTTTTTTCTGTCACAGTGCAGCGCTGCTCCGATCATGTTTTCTCAGTGTTTCAGCTCGTCTAATACGACTATTGACACTGATAAATGTGTCTGCTGGTTTCTGATTGTTCTTTTCACTCTTTGGGAACATTTTTGTGAATGAAACTCGCCCACAAACGGAGTGGAACAGGTCGCCCTATTTAGACATTTTATGGGTGTCGATGATGCTGATGATGAAATGTTGGAAACGTTCAGTTCCTCATGAACAGGTGATGTTCATCAGGCTGAAACCAGAAATTTACAGAATTTGTGATGTTAAAAAACCTCACAGAGAAAAGTCAGAGAGGTTCAGGAGAAGAAAATGTTCCTGATATTTATGTTGATGTTCATATAAAACATGTATCAGTGTTTCAGGTCACCTTTGCCTCTGCCACGACCTTTCCCTCTCCCTCGGCTGCCGCTGGGACAGTTCTTCACCCAGTGGCCACTGCGGCCACAACCGAAACACTCATTACTGCTCATCACCACGGCGACGGCTGAACAGACAGACAGACAGAGAAATCAGATTAAGTATTGATTTTAAATAAATATTGATCAGTTTTATGGAGTTAGAATTACAGGATCATTCCACTAATTCTCTACATTATCTTGACACACTGATCCTCCACACTGTGGATTGCTCTATCCTCTTAGAGCGTCTCCACACCACCACTGAACTGTCAGACTCTGCACGTAAGTGCTTTCAGTCCCACCCTTCTGGTAGGACTGACTATGTCTCAATGGGACGATGTGGGTCTAGATCAATCCATGTCACCAATGGTGTTCCACAAAGATCAGTTCTCAGTCCCATCCTGTTTACCCTCTACATGCTGTCTACCCTCTACATCCTGTTTACCCTCTACGTCCTGTTTACCCTCGACATCCTGTTTACCCTCTACGTCCTGTTTACCCTCTATGTCCTGTTTACCCTCTACATCCTGTTTACCCTCTATGTCCTGTTTACCTCTACATGCTGTTTACCTCTACATGCCGTCTACCCTCTAGGTCCTGTTTACCCTCTACATCCTGTTTACCCTCTACGTCCTGTTTACCTCTACATGCTGTTTACCTCTACATGCCATCTACCCTCTAGGTCCTGTTTACCCTCTGCGTCCTGTTTACCCTCTACATCCTGTTTACCCTCTACATCCTGTTTACCCTCTACGTCCTGTTTACCTCTACATGCTGTTTACCTCTACATGCCATCTACCCTCTACATCCTGTTTACTCTCTACATCCTGTTTACCCTCTAGGTCCTGTTTACCCTCTATGTCCTGTTTACCTCTACATGCTGTTTACCTCTACATGCCATCTACCCTCTACATCTTGTTTACCCTCTACATCCTGTTTAACCTCTACGTCCTGTTTACCCTCTACATCTTGTTTACCCTCTACATGCCATCTACCCTCTACATCTTGTTTACCCTCTACATCCTGTTTAACCTCTACGTCCTGTTTACCCTCTACATCTTGTTTACCCTCTACGTCCTGTTTACCTCTACATCCTGTTTACCCTCTACGCCCTGTTTACTCTCTATGTCCTGTTTACCCTCTACATGCCATCTACCCTCTACGTCCTGTTTACCCTCTAGGTCCTGTTTACCCTCTATGTCCTGTTTACCTCTACATGCTGTTTACCTCTACATGCTGTTTACCTCTACATGCCATCTACCCTCTACATCTTGTTTACCCTCTATGTCCTGTTTACCCTCTAAATGCTGTTTACCCTCTACATGCTATTCACCTCTACATCCTGTTTACCCTCTACATGCTCCCTCTCGATGTGTCTTCAGCAGACATGGGATGTCTTTTCACTGCTATGCTGACGATACCCAGCTATACATCAAAACTGCCCCTTCTGCAGCCATGTCACGCCTCAGTCTTAAGGAAATAAAGGCCTAAAACAGTAGCAAAACTGAAGCTCTCCCTACTGGCACTTCACACCAGGTTCAGTCATCTCCCATACCTCTCTCACCTTTGACGGCCAGGACATCCCCCTTTCCTCCTCAGTCAGCGATCTGGGTTTGACCCTCAGCTGACATCTATGCAGAACCTCTTTCCACCATCTCAAAATCATCTGTAAACTCTGCTCCTCTCTAACACTGTCAGATAGAGAAACTCGTCTTTTATCTCCTCCAGACTGGACCACTACTCTGTGCTCCTCACAGGGATCCTGGCAGGAGCCTCCAGGAACTCCAGAACATTCAGACCAGAGCTGGCAGGATCCTGCTGACAGTGAAAACACCAACATGTAAACCAGTTCTGTTTTCTCTGCACTGGTTCCAAGTTCCCTTCAGGATGGACCACAAAGTCCTGCTGCTCACCTACAAATCCATCAAACCTCCACCCAAACCCCCAGATCTGCCAGCAACTTGCTCCTCCAGGCCCCCAGTACTAAGCTCCACGCGATGGGGCCCCCAGTACTAAGGTCTGCAACATGAGGCCCCCAGCACTGAGCTTCGCACCATGAGGCCCCCAGCACTAAGCTTCGCACCATGAGGCCCCCAGCACCAAGCTCTGCACCATGGGGCCCCGTTCACCAAGCTCTGCACCATGAGGCCCCCAGCACTAAGCTTCGCACCATGGGGCCCCCAGCACTAAGCTTTCCACCATGAGGCCCCCAGCACTAAGCTTTCCACAATGAGGCCCCCAGCACTAAGCTTTCCACCATGGGGCCCCCAGCACTAAGCTCTGCACCATGAGGCCCCCAGCACTAAGCTTCGCACCATGGGGCCCCCAGCACTAAGCTTCGCACCATGAGGCCCCCAGCACTAAGCTCTGCACCATGGGCCCCCAGCACTAAGCTTCGCACCATGAGGCCCCCAGCACTAAGCTCTGCACCATGGGCCCCCAGCACTAAGCTCTGCACCATGGGCCCCCAGCACTAAACTTCGCACCATGAGGCCCCCAGCACTAAGCTTCGCACCATGAGGCCCCCAGCACTAAGCTTCGCACCATGAGGCCCCCAGCACTAAGCTTCGCACCATGGGGCCCCCAGCACTAAGCTTTCCACCATGAGGCCCCCAGCACTAAGCTTTCCACCATGGGGCCCCCAGCACTAAGCTCTGCACCATGAGGCCCCCAGCACTAAGCTCTGCACCATGAGGCCCCCAGCACTAAGCTTCGCACCATGGGGCCCCCAGCACTAAGCTTCGCACCATGAGGCCCCCAGCACTAAGCTCTGCACCATGGGCCCCCAGCACTAAGCTTCGCACCATGAGGCCCCCAGCACTAAGCTCTGCACCATGGGCCCCCAGCACTAAGCTCTGCACCATGGGCCCCCAGCACTAAACTTCGCACCATGAGGCCCCCAGCACTAAGCTTCGCACCATGAGGCCCCCAGCACTAAGCTCTGCACCATGGGCCCCCAGCACTAAGCTTCGCACCATGAGGCCCCCAGCATTAAGCTCCGCACCATGAGGCCCCCAGCACTAAGCTCTGCACCATGGGGCCCCCAGCACTAAGCTTCGCACCATGAGGCCCCCAGCACTAAGCTCTGCACCATGAGGCCCCCAGCACTAAGCTCTGCACCATGAGGCCCCCAGCACCAAGCTCTGCACCATGGGGCCCCGTTCACCAAGCTCTGCACCATGAGGCCCCCAGCACTAAGCTTCGCACCATGAGGCCCCCAGCACTAAGCTCCGCACCATGAGGCCCCCAGCACTAAGCTCTGCACCATGGGGCCCCCAGCACTAAGCTCTGCACCATGAGGCCCCCAGCACTAAGCTCTGCACCATGAGGCCCCCAGCACTAAGCTCCGCACCATGAGGCCCCCAGTTGTAAGCTCTGCACCATGGGACCCCCAGCACTAAGTTCTGCACCATGGGGCCCCCAGCACTAAGCTCTGCACCATGGGGCCCCCAGTTGTAAGCTCTGCACCATGGGACCCCCAGCACTAAGTTCTGCACCATGGGGCCCCCAGCACTAAGCTTTCCACCATGAGGCCCCCAGCACTAAGCTTTCCACCATGAGGCCCCCAGCACTAAGCTTTCCACCATGAGGCCCCCAGCACTAAGCTCTGCACCATGGGCCCCCAGCACTAAGCTCTGCACCATGAGGCCCCCAGCACTAAGCTCCGCACCATGAGGCCCCCAGCACTAAGCTCTGCACCATGGGGCCCCCAGCACTAAGCTCTGCACCATGGGGCCCCCAGTTGTAAGCTCTGCACCATGGGACCCCCAGCACTAAGTTCTGCACCATGGGGCCCCCAGCACTAAGCTTTCCACCATGAGGCCCCCAGCACTAAGCTTTCCACCATGAGGCCCCCAGCACTAAGCTTTCCACCATGAGGCCCCCAGCACTAAGCTCTGCACCATGAGGCCCCCAGCACTAGGCTCCACACCATGGGCCCCCAGTTGTAAGCAGCAGCATCGTGCAGTAATGAGTCAAAGCAATGGGCACAATTTGGCCAACTGGAGATGACTGGAAAGGTTCAGGGACACCAGTGACACCACAAACTATAAACCAGCTCCCATAAGGTTCGGTCTAGAGGTCTAGAATATTATACAGGTTAAAGGTTTATGGTGTTCTGCATAGTTCTGTCCTAATTATTGTTATTCATGTATGACTCATTATAAATGAGGACCAGAAACACTTTTTTGAGCTTTATTTGAACTCAGGTAGTTTTGTTTGTGTTTTAGCCGCATGCTAAACAAACACATTTCC